>NC_089583.1:49942686-50242686 GCF_019320115.1 Miscanthus floridulus | reverse complement strand
ATTATATATATATATTTGAATATCTATCATCTATTATGTGTACACATGATATTTATTTATTCTTTTTTATACGTAGCCCTCTGGATCGACGACCACAACGGCGAAAAGCAAAAATATTCGAGGCCCGAAAAAGCCATTGGAGGGGCGCTACATAATATCAGGAATTCAATATCGAGACAGGCGAACCACTTGGTCCACATGCAAGGAAATTCATGCAACACTGTGGGTGCCTTGTAAGGGACAGACTTCCGATCAGTGCCCGTGAATGGAAGCAAAAGATCAACGAGCCTCATGTTAGTTTTGTCTCTGATCTTGATAAGAATTTAATTTGGGATGATATCCTTCAACATTTCACGTTGCAAGCGGATGATTATGATGCTATCAACGATGATGAATTGAAGGAACTAGTTCGAAAGTGGGCTATGAAGAAGATGGCCACACAATTTCAGACTTGGAAGAAATCCCTATACACGAAATACGTCAAGAAGAACCTAACGCCCAATTTCAATACTAGTGGCCCGCTCGCGAAGTTGAGGCCCTACTGGAATGATTTTGTACAGTACAAGACATCGGAAGAGGGTGAGGAACGGGTGAGAAGGAACCAAGAGAATGCCCGACAGAAGGTATACCACCATGGCATGGGATCAGGTGGCTACGCGACTGCCATTCCCAAGTGGGAAAAAATGGAAGCGGACATTCTTGCCAAGGGTATCACACCAGAATCACTCAATTGGCCCAAACGCGCTGAAGAATTGGTTTTTCGCTCATGGGGGAAGACTGGACCTAGAGACCGGGAAGCTGGTTCATGGCCCAAAACTCGAAAGAGCAACACAAAGATTTTCTTATGCTCTACAAGCTAAAGCTATTGGTGCGTTCAGGCCCAATAGAGAGAAGGATGAACTGACGTATGCCATCGGGACTGCTGAACACAGTGGCCGAACGAGAGGTTTAGGACAGAACATTTCTTGGGAGCATGGTTTCCCTAACGACAGAGATACCTACAGAAGCCAGCAGAGAAGGAAGGATGAGGAAGCAGCGCGGATCAGCAGGTTGGAGGAATATGTTCGTGAGTCACGGGAGGCGTTGCTTCAAGCACAGGAGCACGAAAAAGACATGCAAGCTAGAATGCAGGACGAAATCATAAAGCAAGTGCAAATAGCAATGAGTGCCCAAAGGCAGGCATCAGATCTAGGAATCAACATTAATATTAGCCCCCCTGATCAGTTGAAAAGCAGCTGCGCTTCCACGGAGTTGCCAAATCAAGATGACGCAATGCTACGTTTTCCCGTGGATGACATCACTGCACCGTTTACATCATGTGAGCTACATATTCCAAAAGGGAATGCCACAATCATGGTGGCTCTCGGTGTTTTTTCTCCTCCAGATCCTACCAAGACACCAAGAATCCATGGGGCAATAATACCACCTGGATATGTTAGCGTCTCAGTGGATAGAGTTAACAAAGGTTTTAGTGATCTGGCTCTTGACATTCCAGGAGGTGATGGGGAGAAGACTCTAGGAGAAGCAGAGAAGACATTCATACTATGGCGCAAGCGCTACATCATTATTCCTGGGGTCTCTAGTCCACCGTCGCTTCCTCAACTGCCAGACAATAGGTGCGGACAAAAGTGAACGAAACTAATTTTTTCACTAATTTTCTATTGACATGCATGATTAATAATAACAATTTCTTATACCTAATTATTCTTTTTTGTACTCACACAGCAGGGCCTCCGCCAACCTAAGTCCAATTATTCAATCTCCAGATCATCATAGTGCTCCGGGCAATGATTATGCAACGCCGCCACCGCCGCCACCTCCAAGGAGGTCTCCAACGCCTCCAAGGAGGTCTCCAACGGCTGCCCCTGCCTCCCTTCATGACCAAGAAGCAGCCAGCTCCTAAGAGGTCCGCCCCGCAAATGAAGCCGTTGGCCCACCAGCCGGCAAAGAAGAAAGCCTCCTCTAATCCAGTTATTCCCCAAAAACTGGCTTACGAGAAAAGTGAAAAGGAATTAAATGCTGTAGTACAAAAAGATGTGAGCAGTTTCTTCGAAAAAGTAAGAAAGCAACGAGAAGCGAGGGAGAACCTAGAGAAACCGTACTTCTACCTACCTCCAGATCTTCTAAGAAAGAAGGTGGACCAGAAAAAGCGGGAATCTCAAAAGACCCTGCCAAAATCGGACTACGACCGCTCTCTCACCAAGTCATTTGAGGCGAAGCAGAAAAAGACTAGAGCAGGGAAAGGTGTTGCACAACTCGGACAACAATCGCAACAATCAGTCCCCCCTCTTGTCATTCGTAATGAATATGGTTCAAACTTAGACGTACTGGACGTCGATTTTGAGGACCTGGCTCGGTTTTACGAGGATACCGGTTTGGACCTTGCCCAAGTGCTCGCTGAAGGACCATCTGCTCCGAAAGTGGATCCTTGGAAGAAATTTGAACATGGAAAGAGTCTATACAACCCTGAGGCCTTAGGTGAACTGGTACGCAAATGTACCTGCTAAACAAGTGGTACATGGCGGCGTGTGAACGGGGAGAGACCTTTGTTTCTGTCAGAGTTAGAAACCAACATTACTTCCGTGGCGATGACGTTATATATGTCGAGTTTTTAGAATTACACCAACTATGCCACCTGGACTCTCTCGACAAAAGTCTCATTAGCTGCTATTGTCTGTAAGTGTGATTATTTTCTACTATTAAAGTGTATATATATAAAGCTACATGTATATATATAAATTATATATCCTCACACTATATTTTTATATATGCAGATATGAGATGACAGAACTCAGAAAGAGAAAGGATAATGATGTTGGTTTCGTTGATCCAAATGTCGTATTCAAATACCCTAATCCCCTGCCTCAATGGAAAGCTGAACTCGAGAAAAATCTCATGAGGTTCTTAGTGAACCAACAAAACAAGGACATACTCTTCCCCTACAACTTCAAGTGAGTGTTAAATAATTAATGTCGATCATATGGACATTTGTTCAGTTATTTGCTTACTAGCTAAGCTATCTCCCATATATATATATGTTGACTCTAGTTAATGTCGATCATATTTGTGTATAAAAACATATGCAGCAATCACTGGATATTGATGGTCATCGATATGGCCAATAGTCGGTTGAGCATCTTAGACTCATTAAGAAAAGAGCAAACAGAGTACCAAGACATGATAGATATTATCCAAGGATAATTTGGTCTCTCTAGCAACTATATATACCCCGATCTCTTAACTGCAACAATTATTAAAGGCCAAATTAATTTTTTATTTTATTGGGCATAGTGTTTGGAAAAGTTTCATTGAGGAACACCACATGAAACATTGCAAAGCGCCACTGGATGTAATCGCACACAAAGTAAGTACTAGCTACATTATATATATATATATATATATAATTCAATTAACACCATGCATGCTTTCAATTCACCGGATCTTTTTTCTCGTAAAAGTGGGTTCTGAGGCAAGAACAGGGGAACAACTACTGCGAATACTATGTTTGCGAGTTTCATCATGGCGTACTCAAAAAGAACTCCTGAAGAGAACCTCAAAGTACGTTATATAAATATATTCATATATTCACAATTTCTTTTATTGCTCATATATATAAGTAATCATGTGACCAACACACACACATATATATATATATATTAATACTTTTCTTTCAACTTTTATTGAAGACTCTATGGTTGAAGGAAAAAGTCATACGACGTGACCAACTGAAAGCAATTCAAGAGACCATAGCAGGATTTCTTAATGACTAGGTCCTAAACCCTACCGGCGAGTTCTACAATGACGTGAACGAAACATAGAAGCCAAACCAGATGGAGTGAATTTGTTATGCCAAGAATATGATAGAATATACAATGCAAGCTTTATTTGTAATATATATATATATATTATATGTACATAAAATAACGTACAATATATATATATGCATGTAATATATACGTTAGTTTCATACTTTAGTTTGTACAAAATGTTCGAACATTATAAATGTGTAGAATACGTATATTATTAGCAGCGTAGAATGCGTATTCGAAAACCTATTCGAAAACCAAAACGAATCATAATTGAAAATATAAACAAAAAATGAAAAAAAGAAAACATTTAGTCCCGGTTGGTAATATCAACCGGGACTAAAGGGCCGGCCCACGTGGTCAGGCCGGGAGGCCTCTTTAGTCCCGGTTGGTATTACCAACCAGGACTAAAGGTGGACCTTTAGTCCCGGGTGCAAAACTGGGACTAAAGGAGGGGCCCTTTAGTCCTTGATTCGTGCTCCCGGTTCCAAAACCAGGACTAAAGGGGGTTGAGAACCGAAAGTACAACCTGTTTCTCTACTAGTGATAGATAATATCCTTGCTCAATTCCTTGCTTACATAGGCCTGCATCTTGCAAGGAAAAGCCATTATGGCTTTATTAGTTTGTTCCTAAAGTACCTATAGCGATGCAGTGGTGTCAAAGTCATAAGTAACTTATAGGGCAAATAAGGTGATTTGGGCAATGTCGAGGTCCTTTCACCGCAGTAGTCTATGCATGTCGTGGAAATCTATGATGACTTCACCATCCGTGGGCGTGTGGAAGTACTCCGCCGGAATGTTGATGACTGTGGGGGATATACCCTCAGGTACCATAAGATGGTACATGGGCCACACCATCCGAGGTGGCCCGGCCCATAAGATCAAGGCGTGCACATCAAGATTACAAGTCGTATTAGATATTGTAATAGTACCAAATTGGATACTTTACTTGTAACCTTGTCTCTTCGGAGTATATAAGGAGAGACAAGGGTCCCCTAGAGGACAGGTTAATATATATACATCTCAATACAATACACCAAAGACATAGGACGTAGGGTATTACGTCGATCAGACGGCCCGAACCTGTCTAAATCGTTGTCTCTACGCCTTGTGTCACCATCTGGTTCCTGATTACGCGCACCGTCTACCGATAATCTACCACCACGGGCACCCCCCTCGGTGGACTGTCGACCATATTTCGTCGACAGTGGCGCGCCAGGTAGGGGTCCCCTTTAGGGGTTGTGCGTGCTAATCTTCCAGTAAATCAGATGGCGATTTTCTTCATCAACATCATGCACAGCAACTCGGTTTAACGTGGCGAGATCTTGCGGCGACGATGACAACAACCTATGGGGTTCCTGCAATTCTACTCGGTGCAAAGAACAATAGCCCCAGTGTTCGGCGGCCTCGCTTTGCATCTCCAGCATCCATCGCTCCAGCTGAAGAATTCATCTCGTTCCGTTCGACTCGAGGTGTCGCCTTCCCGGTTTCAACGACGGCAACAATGTCAACATCAAACGTCTGGAGATCTCAATCACGATCCCCCAGTTTCACATATGCTAGGCGTATGCGCGATGGAGTCAGAAGAACCGTATAGATCCGATACGGTGTTACCTCGATCCAAAGGCGGGGTCAGACACGGTTCTCGATGCTCCTGACGTGTGATCCGAGCCGAGGCCTTGGCAGCGTTTGCTCACTTGGGCCTGCCTTTCCTACCTCTCGCACACATACGCACATGCACCAATCGGGCGGGCAATGAGTCCGTGCATACATGCAAGCCAATGGCAAGCAAGGAAGATGAACACGTGATTACGTGTCTTTGAAGCAATCAATAGCACATACATACGCATCTATAGGATCTAACCGTCCAAGGTGTACATGATTTTCTCGGCCATGCAAATAAGCAACAATCTTGAAGGACTCCGCGTGCTTCTCCTACTCCAAATACGAGGGCCTTTGGACGATCTACAAAGCATATACACGTGCTAATTAATTAGCCTTCATGCATGTGCATATATACAGCAGCCGATCGGCGACATCCGAAGCTAAGTCAATACTCATTTATTTTCTAATCTAATATCCTATGACATAGTATGTCTTCAGATGTCTCCCACATACGTGTGATATATTTTTGGCAGGAGCTGGGCAACCATCATGGGCATACACCAAAAGAAGCATCCGAGCTATTTAAATTAGCCATGTCGAGCCATCAAGTGAGCCGGCCAAACCGCTGAGCGAGCCACGTCGAGCCATCAACCGAGCCACTGAGCAGCTCCGCCGAGCTCCGACCACGTCGACCGCGACCCGTCCACCACATCCCGAGCGGCTCCGCCGAGCTCCGACCACCAGACCACATCGACCATGTCCTGAGCAGCTCCGTCGAGCTTTGACCACCAGACCACGTCCCGAGCGGCTCTGTCGAGCTCCGACCACATCGACCACCAGACCACGTCGCAATGATAATCGCCGCGAAGAATGGCGCTACGACAATCGCGACCACAGTCATGACGACAGGTCAAAAAGCTCGAGGACCGGACAACTTCATCGCCACCGATCAGATTTCTATCAAAGATAAGTACACTTCTAATATTTATATTTAACACAATTTTCATTACGACATTTCTCCACAACGTCCTTGTCATGATTATTCTTCAAATAGCGTTTGTCCATGTATACCATCTTAAATATAACATACAACTATACTTAATGCAAATCCTCGATCAGTCATGTTGACGCTCGATGCCTCCAGAGACGGCCCTGTCTCTGGCTCCTCCCTACACATGCACGAGTGTCTGCCCTCTGCGTTATGGGTGGTCGACAGCGGCTCCTTAGCGACGCTTTGTTCTTCCTACACGTGCACGGGCTCCGCGCCCCGCGTTATGGTTAACGGGCTAGCTAGGGCTGGAGACTCAGCTACATACTAACTGGTCGGGCAGTTTATATTTAGTATAAACACAAACTTCACATTAACACTGATGTTTACAAAGCACCAACTGCTTTATCACATCATGCTCATTTGCAAATGACTACTGAGCGTCATACGCTATTTCTTCACCTCTGATTTTTCTCCATAATTTATTATTTTGTACATCATGTACTACCATTCTACATATTTATATTGCAGTAATTTCGAGCTATGCTCGAGGACTTCATCGCTCGCTTCTTGACCTACGCTCGGGGACTGCCTCGATCACTCTCCGACCACGGCTCGGGGACTTCGTCGCTTGCTCCTCGACCTATGCTCGGGGACTGCCTCGATCACTCTCCGACCACGGCTCGGGGACTTTGTCGCTCGCTCCTCAACCTATGCTCGGGGACTGCATCGATCACTCTCCGACCACGGCTCGAGGACTTCGTCGCTCGCTCCTCGACCTGTGCTCGGGGACTACCTCGATCACTCTCTGACCACGGCTCAGGGACTTCGTCGCTCACTCCTCGACCTATGCTTAGGGACTGCCTCGACCACTCTCCGACCACGGCTCGGGGACTTCGTCGCTCGCTCCTCGACCTATGCTCGGGGACTGCCTCGACCACTCTCCGACCATGGCTCGAGGACTTTGCGTCTCGACTACATGCGACTGGCAACTCGCATACAGTTGGGATATTTTTTCTCACTTAGACCTTGCTACAAGGCTCATACCTCGCCTTCCAGCAAGCTCGGGGACTACATCGGTACGATGCACCTGCCGGTGCATCTCGTATCGCCTGTACGACGATTGGGTTCTCAACTTAACTGGGAATTCTTTTTAGACCCTGGCACCACGTGCCTACGTCACCTACTACCAGGCTCGGGGACTAAGTGGGCACACTTCACCTTGCGGTGAATGTGTTTGTTTTTCGACCCCTATGCCTCTGATGATCAAGAACGCTACGCTTCAAGACACACTTACGTTTCTTTTCAGAAATACAAGTGGGCACACTTCCCAGGATGGAAATCTTTTTCTTTCTTCTTAAGAGCACCATACATTCTTCAGACAACCTACTTCTCCGGCGACAACGGTGGTCGAAGATGTCAAGAACTCAAGCCTCACTGTTCGGAGAAGGTTGAAACGGCGTGTCGCATCAGAATACATGGCGCTCGGGGACTAGCTGTGGGGGATATACCTCCGGGTACCACAAGATGGTACATGGGCCGCACCATCCGAGGTGGCCCAGCCCGTAAGATCAAGGCGTGCACATCAAGATTACAAGTCGTATTAGATATTGTAATAGTACCAAATTGGATACTTTACTTGTAACCTTGTCTCTTCGGAGTATATAAGGAGAGACAAGGGTCCCCTAGAGGACAGGTTAATATATATACATCTCAATACAATACACCAAAGACACAGGACGTAGGGTATTACGTCGATCAGACGGCCCGAACCTGTCTAAATCGTTGTCTCTGCGCCTTGTGTCACCATCTGATTCCTGATTACGCGCACCGTCTACCGATAATCTACCACCACGGGCACCCCCCTCGGTGGACTGCCGACCATATTTCGTCGACAATGACGAAGTTTTCTAGGCCCACTTTTGCTGTTTCCAAGTACCACAGATGGAACCTCCTTACCTCCGAACGCTAAAACTAACATGCATGCCGATCCGGCGCAGTATATCGGTGAGTTGGGGTGGCAGCGGTGGCGCTTGGAGTAAGGTAGCTGATCTCTAGCTAAGGAGATCGGTGGGTTGAGGGCAACAATTGTGGTGCTTGGAGATGCATGCTCGATCTGGAGAGAGAGAGAGAGAGAGGAGAGAGAGAGAGAGAGAGAGAGAGAGAGAGAGAGAGAGAGAGAGAGAGCACATGGAGGATATGAGTGTGCAATGGCTAGTCTCGAGTGTGAGGTGTGCAGTGGATGGTTGTGCGTGGAGTTCAAGGGCCTTTGGCTTTTCGAGAGGGCCTTTTAGGAGGTTTTCCTCTATATAAACAGCCCTAAGAGGGGTAGACCTCCCAAGAGCCTCACATCTAAAAATTGATTTACAAAGACTGCTATATTTTGGGTAGCCTCCACAAATGGGCTAACCATGTCCAAAAATTACTGTGTGTTTTCTTTGAGACGGAAACACTTTTGGCATGCCTATGTAGATAAAATGGGTTTTCTCCAAAAATCATTACATCAATTTTGTCGCAATGCATATTTCTGGATTTTTGGAAATACTGTTAATACTTCATTTCTTTATTAGTTTGTTGTGATCCTAATCCGAGATTGTACATTACCTTGTGCAGGTCTATGTAGAGGGTCGTAGTACACATGCTGTACAAACTGCTTGGGCGATGCTAGCTTTGATTTATGCTGGGCACGTTCAATTTGATCAACACATATTGTTCAGTGACAGGAATACTCAGCTAGATGTGAAAACAAGTTATTTCTTTTAATATATATAATGAATCATGGCAAATCTATGAATATGTAGATACCTGGATGAATGTGTAGATCTGTATGTGTTAGATTCACAAATTTAGCCTAAAAATATTTTCATAATGTTGCTTTTTACTAGATTTGACAAATACTACTATATCACAATAAAATTAATGCTTGTGTTGTGCTTTCAATATATCAAATTAGTATCCGAAGTGTCACTTGTCGATGACTAGTAAAAACACCATGTTGATTGCATCCACCTTGTTCTAATTTGTGTGACAATTAGATGGAACGTGACCCAACACCATTACATCGAGCAACAAAAGTATTGATTAATATGCAGTTTGAGACAGGAGACTATTCTCAACAAGTGAGTTTTCCAAACATTTTTCTGACACAAAACACTATCTTTTTTGAAAAATTGTAATTTCTCCCATCTTAAATGTATGTCCATTTTGGTTGTGCTAAGTAAACATTTCTTACTTAACCATCAATATAATAGATCACAGTAACACAAGCTAGAAATTACTAAACTAGTATATTTTCACTCATATATATAACTATTTCATTGAAGATAATACATTTTTGTTGATATTGCTAATCATAGTTACAATTTTTTGACATATGACAAACCTAGATGGATTTATATTTGTGATCAGAGTTAGCAAGAGAAACATCATCTTTGTTGAGGCAGCTGAGCCCAGCTGTTTTCCCCTGTCGACTCTCTAGAGAACTCTATTAATTTTCTAATTCCCTAAAGGGTCATAGAAGATGTTGCTTACTCTTATTTATGTCATTCTATGCACATGCTAGGTCAATTTGTTCATTATTATTTCCATTATCTTACAGTCACATTCCTATATAATAGCCTTTTAGATAGTTGTATTGGTCAAAATAGAATGTGTGCCTATGTAATGTTCTAATTGCATTTTGTGTTCTATATATAGTACGTGTAAGGGATCATATACTATCTGCATATTTGTGTTTTTTTTGCACTTACACCTTGTTGTGGATATCTCATTCTAGAATTATTACCATGCAAGACAACAATGTTGCTATTACAGTTCCCATAAACTACACCAATACTATTACTAAGAAGTTTGTTGCATTTTGAGTGTAGGAACATGTTTGTAACACCCTGGTGTTACATTGTAATGTTTTGCTGAAACATTTCGTAAGCATCTGGAATTGTGTGCATATGTGTATGACATGAAGTATAACTCGATGTTCGGCATTTGAAACATTCGTATGAAACGTGAGTCCATGGTTACGTTTCATATAATACTATGTAATCGAATTGTTTGGGAAACGAAAAGGCTAAAGAACGTTGGCTAACGGCGATGAAATAGGTGTGGTCGGATAAGGATAGCTGGTTAGTACCTCGAGTAGGCTGGGTTTGTTTCCGACGCGGAACCGTTCGTTTCAACGTCGTTCGCGTAAGTTTTGAAAGTGGTCGACGATGCCACTTTTGGCAAACTCTGTGGAACGATTGGCTTAAGAAGTAGCGCGATGTAATGATTGCGGTCGATAGTTTGATGAACCTTCTTGTGCATCGAGCAATTAGTTTAGCGATTGGAGCTTTTCGTGCAAGGTTTCTCACTGCTTTAAAAAGCGTGCATGACACCTGGCTTAAGCCCTGGGCACGGTCACCACCCGCTGCTGGCGTGCCAGCACCCACTGCCGCGCCTGGCTGCGTCCCACTGCGCCGTGCACGCACACGGCCTATGCGTCCTAGCCGCCTGCCCCGCTGCTGCCTACGGCCACGGCCTCGATGCTGCTCGCCTGCCGCCATGTCTGGCTCGCCCTGCGCGCCAGCACAGGCCATGTTTCCTTGCCGCCGAGATGCGATGCACACGTCTTGCTCTGCGCTGCCTTGGCCGGGAGCGCGCCGGTCCCGCGCTGCACGCCGCCCATTGCCACGCCAGTTCTGACATCGCTTTGGCTGCTTGTGCGTTGGACGGCAGTATGCCCGCCGTCACCTCATGTCACACTCGCGCTATGTCCCTTGTCGGATGCTGCCCGCTGCATCGCCGTACCGTTGCCTCATCGGCTTGCTGCCACGCCTTACTGACTGGCGCCTGGAGCCATGCCCTACTGCTTCCCCAGGGCCGTGCACACCAGTAATTGTTTTGATGACCACCGCAGGTCCGAGCCAGGCCGCGCCATGACTCCCCTATCTCCCCTGTCTCCTTGGCCGCCATGACGATTTCCCCCAATACGCCTTAACCATAGCCGTAGACTTCAGTTCATCTTAGGCTCAGCTTCGTTAGGCATCTGGCTACACCCTGTCCCCACCTTACTGTGTGTGTCCTTGCACATGGCTAGAATTTCGTAATTCCGTATCACCGGCTCCATAAGGCCGAGCGGACGCCCTCCAACGGCGAGCTAGCCCCGCAGTGCATCTCGTAGCGATTCAGTGCACCCACAGTCTCGCCATATCCTCCTAAGCACCCCATGCACCGTAGCCGTAGCTTCGCAGCAGGCCAGCCACCACCACGGCGGTCGTGCCACCGTCGGGCACCACCGCACCGCTGCAAGCGCACGTGGCTAGCCTTGCTCAGACCGCCTCCAACCAAACCATCAATGCGAAGGTATCGGTGAGTACTCCCTGGTGCTCGCTAGCTCGTGTGCTGTCCTCGCTTCACTGTTGCTCATAGGAACGAGCCCGCCTTTGCAGGTCAGGAGCCACCGCCCAGGAGGGAGTTCGTGCCTACGTCTCTGCTCGCCGTGTCGCCTCCAGTAGCTTCTACGTGTCATCAAGGTACCTATCGACCCCTTAGGTAGTCAGTAGGGGTTCGGGTGAGGCCGGCGTGGTCGCCCGGTGCCGTGCCGTCGCACCGGTGCGCGCCCTAGGGGCCAGGGACTTAGTCGCGGTGAAGACGTAGAAGTGGGAGGGTGCAGATGTAAAACTGTAGAGTAGCGAAACAGTACCGTAGAGCTCGTAGCAAATACCGAGTACGTCGGGGGTGCCCGTGCATTTTTGCCGACGCGCGTAGGCCTTCCTCGTCGCGGACCGTTGGCCGTCTGGGCCGCGCGCTGGGCTGCTGTCGCGCGCGGGCGGGATGACACGCTGGACCGGGCTGCGTGTGGTGGGCCGGCGAAAGAGGATTCGGTTTTCCTTATTTCCTAGAAATAGAAATGCTTATTATTTTCTGTTATGAATCCAACTTCGATAAATCGTAGTAAATTGCATGGTTGTCCAAAAATAGCGAAAGTAAGTTTGTTAGGTTCGCAAAAATGTCATCTACCTGTTAGTACAGTTAGTTCACCATTAGCTGTTAGGGTGGTAGGCTCATAAGATTTAAGTAGAAAGCTTAGCGTTATATCGGTCAATAATTGCAGGAATTGTTGTGGCAAACCGACAATAGCTTTAGCTTTGAAATCGTTACAGTAGGTTCCTTAGGCCTTTATATACTTGCTATAAAAATTGTTAGCCGTAGAGCGAGTTGCTTAATAGCGTAGTTATTATCCTTGCTTTATTGTATGTATCGTAAATTGGCATTAGGAGTAGGAATATTCGTAGTCGCCGTAAGAATGTATGTCACGTTCATACTTGTTAGTGGTGCTGGTACGTAGCTTAGACTTTAGTGGGTAGATCTCACTTAGTAGTTTAATAGATGTACTTTTAAGCGAAGAGTTGTTGTTGTCATATTATTAAGCATTGCATCATCATTTCATGTAGATCACAAACAGGTAGACTTCATACCCGTCTGCGAGCCGGAGTATGACGAGGTGATCAAGGAGTACGAGGAGGAGCTCTTCGCACAGGAGGGAGCCCAGGAGCCTGTTGGTACTGACTTTGCTGACCTGGCACCTACCCAAGGCAAGCCCCGGTGCATAACCCCTATTTTTAAATGATCACTGAATATATTTATATGATATGCATTTATGTTACAGGCATTTTATGGAAACTACAGGCATAAAAATATCCACCATGAGTCCTACTAGTACAGGTCGAGTAGCTGCTATGCTCAGAGTGTCGGTAGCGTGAGTAACCTACCATTACTCGCAAATAGGTGATTAAACTATGATATCATGATGAAATAATGGAAAGGAAAATGGTGACCGGGTAGGGATGTGGATTTGGTACTAGTGGGTATGAGGGGTTGTGTCCTGCGGCCAACAGGGCATAGCCCGGTTACACTTTTTTCCTGTCTGTGTCGATTAAGGACCGGTCGTTGCATATGACTCTAGGCAAGTCACAGATTATTGTCCCGATCACATACTTGGGTATGGGCGCAGGGAAGGCTTGCTGCTCTCTTGTCGTGGATCCGGCTCTTTTCGGACCGACTGATGGAAAGAGGAGGTGGTGGAGGTCCTTGCGCCGCACTAAGTCCGGGACTTAGAGGCGGGGGCTTGGAGTCCAAGTTTGGACGGGGACCTGGACACCCGGGACAGGAGAGTGGTGGGTTAGTCCTGCTTGTGCCTAGGGTACAAACGGGGCATGTGTCTTCGGGGCACCCAGCTGGGCACATTGATTCGCGAATCACCGGGTTATCCGGTACGGCTTGTCTACGGTTTAGCACCGTAGTAAGAACTGTAAGTGGAAAAAGGAGAAGGAACAGTATCGATTGCTCAACTCTTGCTTGAAAGTAGAACATGTGCTTATATAGATTGACTAGATGAAAACTTAATACGGCTGATGATAATAATGTACCAATAAGGACTCACTATTAGTATTGTTTTTTGCTAAAAGAGAACCAGCAAACCATAAAGCCTTGCATATTCCTTGGAGTCGGGAAAGTATTCCTACTGGTCAGATAAGTCTTGCGAGTACATTATGTACTCAGGGTTTATTTACCCCTGTTGCAGGTGATGCTTGAGGAGTACCTTGTATGGAGGATTCTTCTAGTGGGCTCAGACGAAATCCTTGTTATCTTATCGTTAGATGTTATCTTTTAATATTCTGCTGTTTGTCTTTCCGCACTCTGTATTTGGTATTGTAATAATGTACTTTTAAGAAACTCTAATGTATGAGATGGACTTATGTTGTAACTCGTTCTCATTATTGGGTCCTTAGGAAAAATGTGGATCTTTCGGGTTCTCCCTCGGGGTGTGCCTGACGGACACCGCTTGCTGTAGTTGCTTTCAGGGTGCTTAGAGTCTGGTGGTAGACGAGCGCCTCCGTAAGTACGCTATTCCGGGTGGTTCTGTCACAATGTTGGCAACACCAACTCTTATGTTTACTTCAACTACCCCAACTACCGCATTTTGTTTCCAATTTGGGCTCTTGGGGAGTATCGCCGTAAACTATTTGCCAAGAATAATTAAAAGGAACTCAAGCAAAGCAAAAATGTCATACACATAATTGAGTTTTACTAGAGAAAGATTGAGTGGAATCAATAAAAGCACTTGTATTTATCGTTGTTTGTAATTTTGGATCCACTTAGAAGGTTACAATTCCAGCTAGAAATTAGTAACATGTATATTTTAATACTTGGTAAACACGCTTTTGCATGCATGATTGTAGTTAATGTTGTTTTCTGATATTGGTCTTGTTTATTTCCAATGCGCCCATTTTTACAAGGTTGAGACATTAAAGAATTTGTATGTTGTCAATATACTTATGTGAATTGATTTAGATGACACTTGGATACAATATGGAAATATATTAAATAGATCACACCCTAGCCGTATTAAACTCCACTCTAACATTTTAGAAATTATGAAGCAACCCTCTTGAAATATGAAACCACTACTACCGAAGCGTTTTTCCCAGCGGCCAAAACTCATTTTTTTAGGCAGGCAACACATCAGCCTCCAAACCATCGCCTATGTTAATAGTGATTTCCATAGTCGGCACAAAAGTCTGCCACCCTTAACTGAGGTTTACATATAGTCGGCACAAATGCACGCCTCCAAAAATAAACTCAGAAACAAAAAAAAAATCATCTAGCGAGTCCATCAAGCCCACTGAGCCTGTCGACACCGTCCACCCGATCGTGGTCATTGCCATAGCCTGTTGGTGATGGGGAGGCGGTGGTGGTGGAGATCCGCGGCCGTCGTTCGATCCGGGAGATCCGCCGCCATGGCACGAGCAGCCCTCTGGCTCATCACGAGTGGTGTGCCGCCAGGGTGCAAGTGGCCGCCACCGCCGGGGCGCCGCCTTCACTGTTGGAGGGGAACGCCGTCGTTGCTCGTGAATTTTGCTCGATGCAAATAGGGAGAGAAGAGACTTGGGGCTGGTTTTGATTGAGTGGAGGCTTGCGGCCGGGGGTGTGGGTGGTGAACACTATTATATATGCTAGGGTTTGGTCGTAGGCTGAGTGGGCCGAATGGGCTTCCCTTGATTAACCGAGACGGGCTTATTAAGAGGTCCGCCTCTGAAATGGATTTTGGGAGACGGGCCTATGTTAATGGATTTTGAGAGATGGACTACTTTTGACCACCTCCGTAAATCCATTTTATGAGATGGTCAATATGCCATCACCTCCGTAAATAAAGTTACCACATCTAAAAATCCCCAGGTGTTCTAGGAGACAATTTGTGACCGCCTCCATTAATGATTGGGTGGTGTCTCGCAAAATTATTTATGTAGTAGGGAACACCGACATATTACGACCCAAAATATTCCTCTGGACATCGCTATTTTCAATAAGGAAATATTTTATTAAATTTCAAAGCAGTTACATCAAGTTTGATATAACCCTCTTGAAAGCACTATCGATCTGAAGTCGCATGCACTCTAAGAGTAATCAAACCAAAAACTACCCATGTGCCTAACAAAAACACGCCTTGGCCAGTGCTCCAATTGCTAACATTGCAACCAAATCATTGGAAACGCCCGAGGTGTTCCCAGGACCATGATAGTATTCGTTCACCATGTACATGCTGGAAAAAAGTTTTTTTTATTGTTTCAGATGCGTTTTAGACTGATTTCAAAACATTGGATCTTAAATAGATGTTCAATGTTTTTAAATTTAATAATAAGATTTGACATATGGGCTGCAATCTAGCTTCGGCGTTTAAAAAGTTCTTGTTGATCTAGAACAACGACTACATCGAGAAAAAACATTAGAGATGAAGATGATAGAAAAAAACTAGATAGAATATTATATCTTATTGATTTTATAAATGTTAATATTAATTTAGGGATATTCGAGTTTTAATATAGTTTCTCGTCCCCTGTTAAAGAAAGTTAAGTAAGTTTGATGGACATACCGAAAACCTTCGTGGCTTAGGGCAACCACAATGTACAGTAACTAGTCTATGTATATAGGACCTATGTGACCATTCATTGAACTTATTTTTTTACAGTGTTCAGTTAACAAGTAGTTATAAGAAGAGTCCCACTAGAGATAAAAAAAAAAACTTCCTCTTCCACCCTTTCAACCAACAAAAGACAGAGAAGTAAGAAATGATAATTTTTTTTTTTGTTTATAAGTAGTTCATAATCTTATGAGTAGCTTTTGCTACACTTTAGAGCCTCTTTTGGTTCTCTCCTCTAAACTTTAGAGCTCTAAAAGCTCTAAAGCACTTTAGATCACTTTTGACCTTAAGGTGGATTAAAGTTTAGAGCTAGACCATTAGTTTGAAGCTTTAGCTCTAAAATTTAGAGAAGCAAATCTCAACAGGCCCTTGTCCTATATGACATGTAAATTGAACAATAGCCCGGTTTGTTTTCCCACTCCTTTTAATGACATGTAAAATTGAACAATTAGCCCGGTTTATTTTTCCCACTCCTTTCAATCTCCTGGAAAGGTGGTAAAGGCACTTAGGAGAATGCGGGAGGAGCAAAGCTGGAGCAGGAGTCACCTTTCTACTAATGCGTCCAAATCATGAAAGAGGGGTCGAAAAAGCTGACAAACAAAACAAAACTACTCAAGCGTCATGCATCAACATTTTCTTTTCTTCTTGGCCATTGCACACGCACCATGGGGAGGAGGGAAACGTATCCCGTATCCATGTAAGATCCCTCTCTACTCCGTCTCCGCCCCCATGACATATCCCTGTCACCCCATTCCCTTTAGCCCCTTTTGATACTACGATACCTCAAAGACAGGTCTCCGGCGGTGATCCAGTCTCCATTACCATCAGTGTCGTATTTTCCTCACTCTCCTCTGCTCCATTGCTAGTCTCCACTCCACTCGTTCTCATCCCCCTCCAAAGTTCTCTCCTTCCTCCCTTTGCCATTGTTTTGGTGAACCACCTTCTCAACAAATCCAAGCGAGCCAAAGCAATACCCGCACCACCATTGCCATTGCTGACCACTCCTCTTCTTAACCTCCCTCCATGCATGCTGCATGCCACGGCATCACCGCTTCACCTCACCTCCACCGCCATGGCCGGCACCAATGGCGCCCCTCGCCTTCTCCGGCTCCCTACTACTGCTACCACCTCGATGCCGCTGCTGCAACTGCTAGTGCTACTACAGCTACTATGCCTCGCCTCGGCGCTTAACCAAGACGGCATACTGCTGCTGTCCTTCAAGCAATCGCTCGCCTCCGACCCCCTCGGCTCACTCTCCGGCTGGGGGTACGCTGACGCCACGCCCTGCGCATGGAACGGCGTCGTCTGCTCGCCGGACTCGCGAGTCGTCAGCGTCGTCCTGCCCAACGCGCAGCTCGTCGGCCCCGTTGCCAGGGAGCTCGGCCTCATCGAGCACCTCCACCACATTGACCTCTCCGGCAACGCGCTCAACGGAACCATTCCGCCCGACCTGCTCCGGGCACCGGAGCTACGCGTGCTCTCGCTCGCTGGCAATGGCATTACCGGCGACCTGCCGGAGCAGGTCGGCCAGTTGCGCAGCCTCCATGCGCTCAACCTAGCTGGCAACGCGCTCTCCGGCATCATTCCGCAGAACCTTACCCTGCTCCCCAACCTTACCGCCGTCTCGCTCGCCAGCAACTTCTTCTCCGGCGCGCTCCCCGGTGGGGGTTTCCCGGCGCTGCAGGTGCTTGACGTCAGCGCCAACCTGCTGAACGGCACTCTCCCGTCGGACTTTGGAGGGGCCGCGCTTCGGTACGTCAACCTCTCGTCCAACCGCATCGCCGGTGCCATACCGCCGGAGGTGGCGTCGCATCTGCCGGCCAATGTCACCATCGACCTGTCCTACAACAACCTCACCGGCGCCATCCCGGCGGTGCCGCCGTTCTCGGCGCAGAGGCCCACGGCGTTCGAGGGAAACGCCGAGCTCTGCGGAAGGCCGCTGGACAGCCTCTGCGGTTTCACGCCCCTCCTCTGCCGTGGAACCCCCGAACAGTACCGCGAAGTCGCCGCCGGCCATTGCGGCGATCCCCCAGGGACCCGACGGAGGCGCTTCCTGGCGATGCTACCAGCAGTGCCGCTGGAGCTTCGGCGTCCGGAGAGCAGCGCGGCAGGATGCGTCTTGCTACCATCGTCGCCATCGCCGCCGGTGACGTGGCTGGCATCGCCGTTCTATTCGTGGTGGTCCTGTACGTGTACCAGGTGAGGAAGAGGAGGCAGCGTCAGGAGGTGGCGAAGCAGAGGATGGGCGGCGTCGTGTTCAAGAAGCCGGAGCCGGATGAGTCTCCGGACGCCGTCAGCCGGAGCCTTTCCTGCTGCCTGCGCAAGAAGGCCGGCGACGAGAGCGACGACACGGAGGAAGTCACGGACACGTTGGCCTCCTTCGCCGCCAAGGAGGGCATCACAGGCACGAACAGCAAGGCGGGAGTTGAAGCGGCGGCGAGCAATAAGAAGAAGGGCGGCGACGGCGCGGTGCTGGTGACGGTGGACGGCGGCGCGGAGCTGGAGCTGGAGACGCTGCTGAAGGCGTCGGCGTACATCCTTGGCGCGGCCGGCAGCAGCATCGTGTACAAGGCCGTTCTGGCCGACGGTGCGGCGCTGGCGGTGCGCCGGATCGGCAGCGACTGCGCGGGCGTTTCGGCGGTTCAGCGAGCTGGACGCGCAGATGCGCGCCGTGGCGAAGCTGCGGCACGAAAACATCCTCCGGCTGCGCGGCTTCTACTGGGGCCCTGACGAGATGCTCATCATCCACGGCTTCGCCGTCAACGGCAGTCTCGCCAACCTCTCCATCAAAAGTACGTTATCTTTTCAACACATATTTTTTTAGCAAAAAAAAAAACACATATATTTTTTAGAAAAAAAAAACACGACAAGCGCACGCAGCAGCGCAGCACCAGCCGTGGGCTTTTCTACACCTTGACTGTCCTGAGCAACTTATGTGCCTCGACTGCCTGTTTGCGCATGGAGAATCGCGCCCGGCCAGGGGGGCCCACGACGCGACGACCATGCCGAATAGGCTGGCAATAGAATCAACCGCTCTGTAATTTGTTCTTCTATATAAAAAAATGTTTTCTGTAATATTAATTGTCTGAAGGTAAAAGAAGACTCGAGATAGAAGAAGGACAGAAGTTGTTGGATCTTAATCTTATGGTACAAAAAAAAAATCATATCTTAAGAATTACATAAAACATATGGTTGTGTACTCGACAGAGTCGTTTTAATCAATCCATCATCATCATCCCATTTGTTTCTTTCTTGTGATCAAATGGGTATTTTCGTCGCTTTACATAATTAATGTTGCTAATAGTACTAACGCACATTGTTATCTCATCATCATCCGCAGGGAAACCGGGGTCGTCGCCGATCAACCTCGGTTGGAGCGCTCGTCTCCGCATCGCGCGCGGCGTGGCGAGAGGCCTCGCGTACCTCCACGACAAGAAGTGGGTGCACGGCAACGTGAAGCCAAGCAACATCCTGCTGAACGCGGACATGGAGCCGCTGCTGGCCGACCTCGGCGTGGACCGGCTGGTGCGCGGCGCGGACGGCGGCGGGCTCATGAAGCCGTCGGGGGCGACGTTGGCGGGGCGGTTCGGGAGCAAGCGTTCGGCCAAGAGCCTCCCGGACCTGTCGCCACCGCCCAGCCACGTAGGCACGACCGCGCCGTCAGCGAGCCCGGTCGCCGCGGGCGCTCCGGCCGACACGACGGCGGCGCACTACCGGGCGCCGGAGGCCGTGAGAAGCCCCACCAGGCCGAGCGGCAAGTGGGACGTGTACTCGTTCGGCGTGCTGCTGCTGGAGCTGGTGGCCGGGCGCGCGCTGACGAGCATGGAGCTGTGCCAGTTGCGCGGCGGAGGAGAAGGCGCAGGCGCAGGCGCTCCGGGTGGTAGATCCCGCGCTGCGCGGCGAGATGGAAGGGCAGGAGGAGGCGGTGGCGAGCTGCCTCCGGCTGGGCGCCGCGTGCTGCGCCATGGCGCCGAGCAAGAGGCCGTCCATCCGAGACGCGCTGCAGGCCATGGAGAGGATACCTGCTGCGGCTGCGGCTTCCTCCTCGTCGTCGTCCCTCAGCATCCACGGCAGCACACATCGTTAGTGAAAAAAAAAAGAACACGCCTTTGCGTTGGTTGCGATTGTGATTCGTGCAGTCAAAATTTTATTTGTCATGGATGCGTGCTTGTAGCTTATGTTATCTTCTCTGTACCATACCATCATTCACGGTTTTGTAAGTCGAGTCCGAGCTCCTGAAGGAATTGGTTTGCATGGTTGCATTGCATCTCACTTGGTTTTGATGGCAGTTCCAATTCATACAGCAATCGCTTCTTCATCGATCAATCGTGCACTATAATAATGTATAGTACTACAAATAAATACGGCTCCTGCGACAAATGTTAGCTGTCATCAGTCCTTGCTCTAAACAAGGTTAGAGCGCCCGTGATGGATTCCTCTTCGAGCGCGGGAACGGGGAAGACTCCAAAAAGGTGTCTGCGCCTCACATGGCATGGATGGGTTTTGGCGCTAACCCCACCCGCAACCGCAAGGCAACAAAACATACATCTGCTGGCTGCTGCCCACCACACCACCACTCCTCGGTACGGGAGATGCCATCATTTCATATCATACACTTCTTGCGTGTCAGGGGGCGTGCGTACGTAGTTACGTGCAGTAACATTTGTTTTTACAAGCAATTTGGGATAGAAAGAAAACCATACTAACAGCTTTAGTAGTACTTTAGTGGTCGACGATGACCAGACCGTTTGCTAAAACTAACATGCATGCCTGACACTGCCCTGCACTCACAAAATGCAGCCATCATCAAGTGTTTAGGCTGTGCATGCCTGTTCCGGTGGCTGCAGGAGAAGCAGCCGGGGTACTAGTAGTATAGTAGGTATGGTTGCCGCCTAGGACTTGCGCTTGGAAGGTGCCGGCCCTTTTCGCCATACTTTTTTTTTAGTCCTTGGACGGTGTCGGTCCTTTTCGCCGGACTTTTTTAATGAAGAAATAGTATTTTTTCTCGCAGCAATCAACAGTACTGGTATTAGGACTAGGGATACCCAAAAGAAAAAGCTGATGGCCGCGATCGCTAACTTTCTCGGATAGGTCAAGAGTCTTGGTCTCGCTTGGCCCCCGAAGGTACGGGCTCCGTCTTGTCCGACCTCGAGGGCGTGGGATCTGGGTCACCCGACCACGAGGGCGCGGGCTCCGTCTCCCCCGACCTCTCGGACGAGAGCCTCGTCACATTCGACCCCGAGGGCGTGGGATCCGCCTCGCGCCGATCCCGAGAGCGCGGGCTCCGCCTTGCCCAACAGGATTTCACACCGCCCCAACCACTACGGGTCTAAGGGTACGAGTCCAGAGTCAAACTTCTGACGCCAGAAAGGGAGTAGGCGCGTCTTGACGTGACTCACGGCCATAACGGGCCATACCTGAAGACTCACATCGCCAACAATGTCGGGCGTGCCAATGCTGTACTACCTAATACCCGTACGGCCTCCGGCGGAGATATCTGCCCACCACGCCGCTCGCCGGGATGGAATGGAGCGCCATGACCAGCTAACGACGCCCACGTACAACGCCAGTGATGAACAAGGTCACGACGTGAAACCATCCCCATCATCATCTACAGGACTGACGGGACCTGCGTAAAGGAGATGATGGGCGCCACGACCGTAGGGGCCTTCTCCTCCTCCTCGCTTCTTTACATGTTTCCTCTTAATTGCTTATTCAATACTCTTGTGCTCGTGCTTATTTGACTCTTGCTATTTTCATTAGGAGGACATGTGTTATAAACCTTCAGTAATATTCAAAGGTGTTTCAACTTGTTTGAACACTTTTGTGGAGCCGGTCTTGAATTGTTGGCCATTTTATAAGTTGAGAGAGAAAGCTTTGAGCCACATCCTAGAACATATCCACTATGAAGATGAAACTACTCGAATATGTTGGCTTATGTCCAGTTACAAAGGTATTGTCTATTGTGGTGATTTCCTCATAGTCATTCCCTAGCTAGGAGTCATGTGTAGTTAATCTTACTTTTATAATAAGACATGAACTATGAACTCTTGCTCTATCCTAAATGCATTAAATCTTATCACTAGCACAAAGACACTATATTCACAGTTGGTTTATAACATGAGGTTATATTTGGATCTTGGCAACTAAATGTAGAAATTATTTGTCAACATAGATAACGATGAAAACAATATACACTAGTTTTTCATTAGTAAACTAGAAGTTGGTTTCAAGTTGTTTTTATAGTAAATACATATGCCAAGAACCAAGGGTCCTTATTAATCTTCCATATGTTGATTTATTATCTCCACGTTAGCCTAACTCAAGTCCATCTCTTGCAGCCATAAGAAGTTTTATTTGAAGTTATTTAGATTCCCAAATTACCATGTAAAGTTTCAATCAACAAGGGGTCAAAAGGAAGTGCTATCTATTAACAATAACATGTAGAATGGTAAGGATGGATCATGAGAAGTCATTTTCTATAAATGAGGAGTGTCAAACCATGGCTGATAACCATTTATGCTGTAGTGATGAGTCATGCTGGGATTAGGAAATGCATAATTCATGGTAGCATATGTAGAATTATTCTCATTGTTTTGTGTTGTAATGTGGTGTTCTTTAATAGTAGTAGGAGGATATTTTTTCATTTTGTTTGTTGTGATATATATCAAAATTGATTAGAGCTAACTTTCTATTTTCATTTGATGATTATTAGGCCCTGAACATGATTTGTTGTTGGGTACAAAACCCAAATTCAGATGCACTCAAGCGACATATTCCAAGGATACATGATTATTTGTGGATTGCTGAAGATGGCATGAAAACTAATGTTTTATTCCAACTATTCTTGTAGTTTCATGCATTTTCCCATTATTCTCTTTATTTCTCTCTACCCCTCATGCTTTAACTATTTCTTAATGATATTTGGATATAGTTGTACAATGAAAACCATATCAAACGCGCATTAAAGCATTGTTTCATGTTTAAGGCAATAACAATAACAAGAGAACCACTGACTCAGAATTTTTTACTCTTACAAAAATTAAATTTCACAATTGACAAAACAAGTGACTTAAAGGAGGAGCAGTGGATGATTGTAAGTCTTTGGTGGATACATGGGCCAGAGAAATAGTTCAGAATGAAGAGTAAAGGATTTTGGGTAGCAGGAAAAATTGTTTATTTGGATTACTTTTAGGAAATTCTTACTTTTTCTTTCAATTTATTTCTACCTCATTGTGGAAAATGCTGCATTATTTATATTCAGTAGTTCTTTTCTCAAAGTGGAAAATCAAGATAACATTGCTGTGTGATTCTTGTTGTAGATATACAATGGCGCCCAAAACTGGGAGTTAGCACTTATAATACAGGCCTTCTTTTCAGCAGACGCTGCTAATGAATATGGTCCAGCCATTGAGATGGTTCTTAGTTATACAAAGAAAGCACAAGTCTGTTGTTTATCACATCTTTAGTTTATCCAAATTATTTTTTGTAACAACAAATTTGATATGAACTTCTCACCTTTATGCTTTGTGGCATTTAAACTGTTTTTTGTAACAAGCAGATGACTACAAACCCTCCAGGAGACCCAAGTTATTGGTTCCGGCATAGATCAAAAGGATCATGGCCACTTTCGACCGTAGATAATGGCTGGGCTTCACCAGACACTAGTGCAGAAGCAACTAAGGTCAGCACAACAATTTCAGTTTATTATGTTTTGATATAGATGAGTTATGACGTTCCTATAACAAGAACATCAACAAAGTGAAACTTAGAAGAAAATTCTCAAAATTTATATAGCAGCCATATACATCACTTCACAAATTTTGTTTCTTATCATGCTTTAGGCAATATTGCTGCTTTCAAAGATATATCCTAACCTCGTTGAGCACCCAGAGGAAGAGTGGCTACTTAGTTCTGTTGATTGCCTTCTTTCCTTTATGGTATGATTGTATAAAGATGAATTTTAATGTTCAAATATTTATTTAAGACACTTTTGTATTGTCAACCCACAGTAAGTGACTAAGAGCAGAATTTTTTTTGTTAATCAATATTTGTTATGGATAATAATATTGATGAATCAAATCATCTCTCCATATTGGTTATGCCATGATGGATATAATCACAACTTAGCAAGGGAATATTGACTAACAATATAAGCAAGTTTTTTTTATCTATCAAAGGTGAAATAATAGACAGGCGGAACTTATATCCACATCTAAAACAAAATTTGTATCTTCCTCTAGGGTATGAATATTTACTCCTCTATCACAACTTTGTTCGCATTTATTTAACATGACACAGTCCTATTCTTATGATTGATTCCATTGGAATTATGAAAATGTTGTTTCCAACAATGCAGTTCTTTTGCTGAATTAATTTTGTGCCTACCTATAATTTGGTTTCCTTTACTTATTTTCTGAGGAGTGAGACCGTGAATGAAATTATGTAAATTTTGTTTATTTAATTAAATTTGTTCAAAAAATGAATAGCTTTGCTTTTTTTTAGATATTTTCATTTATGGTTGTATTTCTTGCACATCAAATATGATTAGTTTAAATTAACATAGTTCATTCTCAACTTATTTTCTGGATGAACTTTTAGGATTTTATACATTTATAGAAGTACTTTATATTTACTTGAATGCAATATTTCACTAACAACATATACTCTGTTTCCCCCTAAAGAACAAAGATGGTTCAGTTTCTTCAATGGAATGCCAAAGAACCTATTCTTGGCTAGAGGTGAGTACATGTTCTAAACCAAAGATTTTGCAAGCTCTTGAAAGGACAGAAAATTGGACTTTGCGAGGATGTTTGCATGCGTGTGCATTAATAAAATCAGTACCATCTTATGTTAAAATGTATCTAATTAAAATAAGAAGTTTGTGAACAACCTGATTTGCTTATTGCCCCAAAAGGAAAACTAGCCCATGACCACTTAAAAAAGATAAAAAAAATATTGGATAACTATATATATATGTTGCAATGCCAAACTCAGTTGGAAAAGTCAACGTAATATTTACATCTAGAGCTAATCCGAACACATGTTAATGTGAAAACTTCTTGGTAACAAAATAACTGTAGGTTGGATGAGATAGTTTATGGCCATCTAATAAATAATTCAAGCTGCTGAGCGACATTATTTATATAACTTGCCATAAACCTTAATGGGAAAGCAATCGTTCGCCCACCTCTTCTGCATAAGGAGCACTAGCTTTGGCCTTGCTGGCATTGCCGCCATCACTACTGATGATGTCGTGGCATTTAATGTGGAGGATGATGAAGGCATAGGTTGGGATGGCTAGCCAGTTTGTGACCGTGAAGCGATGCCACACTAGATTGAAACGCTGAGAGAGGGGGGTGGGGGGTGGGGGGGGAGCATGGAGAGAGAGAGAGAGAGAGAGAGAGAGAGAGAGAGAGAGAGAGAGAGAGAGAGCATGTATAGATAGAGCGCTATAGCGACGGACAAGTAGGTTAGTTGGAGCTCGTCTGGACCTAGATGATACAGTAGTTCGAGGAACTATAAATATTTTTTTGTGAATTTTGTACCTAGATGGCACCCCAAGACAAGTTCAGGTACATGAACATGCACTTTATGAGTCCTAGGACCTGAGTGACACTATAAGATAAGTTTAAGTACCTGAAAAGTATTTTGAGAGTTCAGGGACCTAGGTGACACCATGAGACAAGTTTAAGGACCGCTTGTATATTTTACTCTTTTTGTAACTAGTTAAATGATCATGTTTGTTGTGGACAACCAAAATCATAGTAGTCTAGTTTGTTTCCATCACAATTGTGCTTCTATTGTGAAATATTGATAACTTTTGCAATAAGCAATTTAGCAATTATTTGTTCAATCTGAACAAGATAAAATCACAAGTATTTGCTTAGTAAGAGATTTCAAATTGAGAATGAACGGAGCATCTATGTCAAAAGAAGCAATCAAAGGATTTTAGTCAAAGCAAGTTATGTATCATTTATTTTTGTTAGCTTTGCACTCAAAATGATAAATAGTTGTTCAAGCATGTATATATTAATATATGTGGTAACAGATCATGGAGATCATAATTCTCTCACCAAGTATTGCTTAGGACAATAGGTTGCAATGAAGTCAACTTTGTTAAATGACTTAAGAGAGTGACATGTCATAAAATACTGTAATTAGATTAACAAACGCTGTTATAACCAGAACAAGGATTACACATATATATAGGGTTTACTTTTGTTTAGAATTTTTTATTAGCCCATCACTTTTTTTTGGATTCTTACCGTAAAGGTTCTATGCAATGAACCATAACGTCTAGCATTATTAATAAATATTCCAAATTATCATGATGTTAGCCACCAATAACTATATTGTGAATTTCCAAACAATAGTACTTCATATTTATTGCGGAATACTATAGTCCATGTGCACTAACATTTGTTCCATTTGACATCCTAGATTTTAAATCCATTGGAGAGTTTTCGAAATATTGTTGCCGATTACCCGTAAGAGCAATGATGATTCTTCTAAATAGATCTGACCTTATGTCTCTGTTTCAGTTTTCTTGACAAACTAACTCAGTTTATCTATTGGCAGAACGGTTGAATGTACGTCCTTAGTGATGCAGGCTTTAATATTATTTAGGAAGATTAATTCAGAGTACTGCAGTAAAGAGATAAAGCATTATGTCAACAAAGCAGTCATATTTATTGAGAATAACCAACAGAAGGATGGATCCTGGTTTGTATTATTGCATCATCTATTTTGTATAAATTATTGTCATTTTTTACTCCTAATAACTAAATTAGCTATTTTTTCTACAAGGTATGGCACTTGGGGCATATGTTTTGTCTATGGGACCCTCTATGCAATAAAAGGCTTAATTGCTGCTGGGAGAAATTATGAGAACAGCATTTGCATCAGGAAAGCATGTAGATTTTTGCTCTCAACACAACTCAAAACTGGTGGCTGGGGAGAGAGCTTTCTTTCCTGTAAAAGACAGGTGAAGAGCAGTTTTCAATTTACTTAGGTCTTGTCATCAGTTACTTAATTATAGTCATACTATCAAAAACAAAAGTCATAGACATCTGCACGTGTATTTCAAAACCTTTTGTGCAGAAATACAATGGAGGAATACTTGCAGAAAGTTTCAGTAATCAATATGCATAGAGATTTTCATTTTATCACTACAAAATTACAAAAAAGATAAGCACTCAACTGTTGTTAGGTCAGGTTACTATAAAATGAGGTTGAATAAATATTAGGAAAATAAAACATTTGGGGTAAAATATTATATGTACCACTTTTTAAACTATATTTTATAGGATTAAACATTGAGAAAGAAGTAAAAAAAGTAGACCAAACTAGGAATAGGCAGGATTTGGACGGGCATAAAAAAATTAGCTGCATAAGGACTTGAACTAAGGTTGTTTGTGCATACACAGCAGATAGGCTTCTAACTGTGGTAGGCTCAGTTCCAAAAGATGAAAGACAAATCATTAGCATTAATAGATGAGAGTTATAGGTGCAATCGGCTGGGAAGTGTTCACTCATCGCTGGCACAAAAGGGGTTACATAGTTGAACAGGCCCTTCACGGTTTTGACAGACGAGGAAACACTACTATAGAAAGACGCTATAACCACCTCTAGTTTTCTACCTATTTGTAGAGGTGGTTATCTAGCCGTCTCTACAAATCAATTTTTTTAGAGACGGTTTCGGAATAGAGCCTCTACAATTTTGTCCAGAAATCACAAATCTAAGTCTAAAAAATAGCCAAAAAAAACTTTTAAATCCAGGGTAGACCTCACCAGCCACACGCGCATGCCGTCATAAGTCACACTATTTTTCGCGCGCTTCGCAATCATAGGGGATTGAACCCGTGACCTTTGGCCTTGAGCATATATCCCCTAACCACTCCAATCATAAGTTACTTGTGTCCATTTGAGATATTCTTTCTCATTGTTTTATCTTTATTTGATTTTAAAATGAGTATTTGGGACCCTAATGAATTCAACTAAAAAGATTGTCAACTGCAAATTTGTACAATTTTTTTAGATATAGAACTTTGGTTTTGGTTGTTTCTCCATCCAAGATCGTTTGAAAATTTTGAATCTCAAATGTGAGAAATTCAAACATAATTTTCCTTAGATAAATGATTTCAAATGAAAAAGTTGTCCCAATTCCAACCTCGCTGCGGTAGCGGCATACAAGATGGGTCATAGGCTTGTAGCATAGGAGGTCAACGAAAACGAGCTTGGTGCAGTTCTTTGAGTCCCTACTACACAAATTTTAACCAAGGCGGACATTTTAGCTTAGCTGAGGTGGGCAAGCCAACCGCCTCAGCACAAAGGTCACGGTTAATCGTGGTCTTAACCGAGACGGTTGGCCAACCGCCTCGGTTAATATATTAACCGTGGCGGGCATCATAGGGTAACCGCCTTGGTTAATACGTATTAACCGAGATGGTTATCGTAACGCGCCCGTCTCGCTTAAGATTTTAATCAAGGCGGTTGAATAAAGATGCCCGCCTCGGTTAAGATTTTAACTTGAGACGGTTTTTATTACTTGGTCGCCTCGGTTAATGATTTTTAGATTAAAAATGTTTTTTCAAATTTAAATTTAAATTTGAATTTAAAATTTCGCTAATGAAAACACAGATAAAGCAGAAAATAGATGACAAACATATATTACATTCATTCTCATTCGATGAACTGACATTAAGTTATTACATTAGTGATGTCTTCATCATTGTTTCACAAACATAAATCATTTGTACATCAGCAACTAAGGTCATTCATACATAACATTTTTTACCGAAAAAGTGGTCCTAGCAGAATGTAATCCGAGATTCATAACTTGGTGCTCCAGTTTTTGATCCTATCGAACTTTGGATCCCGCGCTAACTCACTTTCCCGTTGAAGAACATATTTCCTTCATGCACGCTCTCTATGACAAACTTACATATGTCTGCTACTGTTTGTCTCAAGTCTTGGTCGACCTTCTTCCTTCACCACCATTCTTGTGCGTTCTTGAGCTGCTGCCTGCTGCTGCTGAATCTGCTGCACGTCCTCAGGTACTCACAAATGTACAATCCACATAGAACTGGCCCATAGGGTTGTTTAGCGCACTGCATGATATATAATACACAATCATTAGAGCATATATAATAAACAATCAGGAGTAGTAGAACTAGTAGTAGTGAGTAGAGTAGAATAGTAGTACTAGTAGTAGTAGTAGGAGGAGTACTAGAGTAGAGTAGAGTAGTAGGTGTAGTATTAGGAGAAGAGTAGTAATAGTAGAGTAGTAGTAGTATTAGTACTTACCGGGAACTCACGTCTGAGTTTAAGTTTCGTGTCATTCTTGATCTTCTTCTTCTCAGATCTTCGATCATAGCAGTCGGGATCTTTCACGTACTTCTTATAAGCGCTATACGAAAAACCACTAGTGTCAACGACATTTTCAACAAGTATGTTAACTGTAAATGAATAAGTTCCGTCACTTACTATCTCAAACAACTTTCAAATTTCTTATACCCTGCTTTGTTTGTATCCCACAAAGAGTCAAATATACAGGCCCTTCCATCCTGAGGATAGATTATAAATGCAATCCAGTGGCCCATAATGCCCTGGCTGTATCATTCACACAATACAGATTAGAAATGTTCAAATATGAGATGTCATGATCCTAGTACCTATATATATATATATGTTCCAAGTATCTTCTGGACTTACCCGAACTGGTGGGCGGCTATGACGCACCCATTTCCTCGGACCTTCTTCATGGCCTCATAGATGTACATTCCCACCCGATACTTATATTCGATTACTAGATCTTCCCTATATTTTTTTCTCTCCTTCGGGTTCAAGTTCACCAGCTTTTCATGAGTGTCTGGTATATTGTAACCCGCGATGGTTCTCTCTATAATAAGCATCGAAGAGAGACTAAAGGTCCCTGCCCAACGGCTACTGTGGCAGGCTTTTGCTGTAGGGGACTTTTAGTCCCGGTTGGGGCTACCAACCAGGACTAAAGGTTAACTTTTACTCCCGGTTGGTCCCTCCAACCGAGAGTAAAAGTTCCCTCCCAGCTAGAGGCTCCGTCCGGGACTAGAAAGGGACCTTTAGTCCTGGTTTCTATCTCCAACCGGGACTAAAGGTCCCCTCCTATATAGCCCTTCTTCCTCCCCGAGCCCGAGCCACTTCGAGCTCAGTGTTCTTGCTTCATCGCTGGCCTCTCTTCTTCCTCATCGCCAATAATCACAAGATTTCTTCAATTCCTCCATTGATTCTTTGGTTCTAAAGGTTACTAACTTTATACTCTCATGTTTCATCAGTAGCATATCTCATTTTGTGGACTAGATATATGTGGTTTTTTATGGTGGATTTTTTTATTTGTAAGCCATTTAAGCTCAAAATCACTTTAAAGTTTGCATATTTGGATGAAGGAAGGTTAAAGTAGTTATTCAAAACTAGTATTCAACTTTCATTTCTAGCATGCATAGCACACTTCATGGATTAGAGATATAGAGAATTTTAGAGTTTTCTTAATTTTATTTGTTCATAAAATGAGAAATTTATATTATATTAAAAATGAGTATAGAGAGTAGATGTCAACTGCTTCCGGGTCCTCGGCCTCTCATCGGGTTCCAAAGCGACTGAGGCCGGACCTCCCTCTCATTGCATGCGGCAAGTGTGAGGAGAAGATTGTGATGGAGTACCGGGTGAGGAAGGAGTGTCCCAACAAAGGCCGTTGTCGGTGTTTCGTACAAGCACTGGCAAGTAAATTTATAGTAATGCGCGTTAGGCTCGGATGGTGCGCTAAAGGACACAAGATTTATACTGGTTCGGGCCAAATGTCCCTACGTCCAGTTTGCTGCTGCTCATGTTATTAGCACCGTGAACGGTCTGTAGTAAGGGATACAAACGATCGAGAGAGGGACTGGTCCCAAGTCTCTGATGGAAGGGTTGAAGGGTGGTCAAGAGCTTTGTAGCCGCTTGACTGTGTGTACGAGTGCGTCGTATTGTTTGGTTTTCAGAGTCCATCCCCTTGATGGAGGAAGCGCATCCCCTTTTATAGAGGAAGGGGGTGGCTTTTACAAGGGCGAGGATTAAGGATCTATATTCTACTTAGTCTTGTGGCTCACGTCTACTCAATCCTCCTCCTTCATTCTGGTGAGTGCGAAGGAAGATAGGCGCCTACAATACTGTTGATGTCTCTGTAGAATGTCAGGTTGATTACAGAATGCTGCCCTGCGTAGGGTGTGGGCTGTAGTACTGTGGTTTTGACTTATTGGCCTCTCCCAGCCTTGCTTCCGCATGCCTTCTGGTTCCTGTGAGTCTTTGTCGGAGGGACAAGGGGTCGGGGTCTAGAGCGACGATGTGATCAAGGCCTTCTGACTTGGCGGTCCTAAGGGGTCGAGAAGTGGGTGCCGCTCCCTTGGGTCCATAGTATGATGATGGAATGTCCGTCATGCATGGAGATATTAAGTCCTTTTCTAGAGCGTAGCGGTTGTCGTATATCTTCGTCAAGTTGCGTGTCCTAGAGCTGAAGGCGGCGCCTACAACTCTATAGGGCGAGGAGCATGCATCTGTACAACCTTTCGGGCTCTGCGGCACCCGGAAGGGTCTAAAGCACCTGTCCTGTCATCCCCTAGCAGTATTTTTCCTGCCAGGGCGCAGGGTAAGGTCCTTGGAGCCATGGTTGACCTGAACGTCTTGTCTTACCCTGTACTTACCATCTCGAGGGAATGGGGAGAAGTTGTCAGGGAGGATGAATCCAATCTTTAGATATGGAGTAGGGTGAGACTCGTTCCTTACCGTCGGGCAAAACGGAGACCAATTCCTATCTCTCGGGTGAGACCGACCTCGCCCCTCTAGGGTTGAGCGAGGCGGAACCTATCCCTCAGCCCTCGGGTGAGATCAAGCCTGCCTTCAAGGCATTGGATGAGACGGAGTTTATCCCTTGGCCCTCGGGCGAGACCAAGCCTATCGTCAAGGCATCGGGCAAGATGGAGTTTATCCCTTGGCCGTCGGGCGAGACGGAGTTTATCCCTATGGCGTCAGGCGAGACGGAGATTAACCTTGAGCCCTCGGGCGAGGCAGAGTTATCTCCCAAAGGCATCGGGCGAGGCGGAACCAAACTCCTGTTTACTCGAATGAGGGATGAAACGGTGTCCTTATGCGTCTAGAAGTTTTTTATGTTCGGCGGTTATTGGTTCCACCTTCTAGGGTACCCCGGTATTATGTCCCCGACAGTAGCCCCCGAGCTTCTAGGTGATTCGAGTAGAACCGCCTGGAGGGTGTTTTTTTGACTTCGTCAAAGTTACTTCGCCTAGAGGGTACGCGCGAGCGCACCCGATGGGTGTAGCCCCCGAGCCTCCGGGTGATTCGAGTAGAGTCGCCCGGGGGGTGGTATCGGTCCCTTCGTGGGTAAGGCTGAAGGACTTAGTTTTTTATCAACTGGATGTTTTTCCAAGTGGGTCGTGGCATCCCGTTTGCTAGGAACTGATTCGGGGCTGACCTAACTGGTGCTTCTGCCCTTGATTTCGGATCGTTCACAGATCCTTCCTTAGTTGGGCCGACCGACGAGCTTCTAGGCCCTAGGTGGGCCTAAAGAGAAAAGAACAGGCTTTCATGGCTTGCATTTCCCAGGTGGGTAGAGTCCTAGATTTGCCTGGGGAAGGTGCAACCCGTCCGCCGAGGTTTTGGGGTGAGAGGATAGGGACTATGGGCGCGTGTCCCGTGACTGTGACACGGTGGCGCGCATGGCAGGCCCAGAGATCGAGGCGGACGGTTGCCCTTCTCATGTCTGTCGCCCCCTATAAAACCATGGGGTTCGCCCCCAAGGTTTCCGTATTTCGCTTCCCTGCCTTTGCATTCTAAAACATCCATCACCAATCGTCTTAGCCTCTCTCGCCTGCATCGCCACCATCGACCGGCCTGCGTTCGTGTTGCAGCCGCCATCAAGCTCCCACCTGCCCTTCCCCCCTACTGCTTTAATGGAGTTGTGGGGCAGATCAAGCATCACCTCCCAGCATCTGGAGGGCCTCGTCCACCGTGGCCTTCTCCGCCCACTGTCCGCCGTCCAGGAGTGGTTGCTACCTGGCGACGAGGGTGAGCCGGTGCTGCCTGAAGGGTATGTCGTCTCTTTTGCCATCTTCCATGAGTGGGGATTCGGGGTACCCATGCATAGATTCCTTTGGGGGCTGTTGGATTACTATGAGGTAGAGCTACAACATCTAACTCCCAATGGGATTCAGCACATGGCAGCGTTTGTTGCCCTGTGCGAGGGTTTCCTGGGGATCGATCCCCATTTTGATCTATGGCGGTATTTCTTTAACATTAGTCTGTTAAAGAGGAAGATTGGGGGGAAGGACATGAACGCGCCGATGGGATGTGCCAGCATTCATCTGCGCCATACCCGGTCGAAGGGTTACCAATACATGCGTCTGGCGACATCCAACAAGGGATGGTACTCGCAGTGGTTTTATGTTAGGGATGATGCGAGTGCCACCCTACCGAAGTATACCGGATGTCTTATTGTGGATGTTCCAGAGTCATGGGGCTGGGGCGTCCAGTCCAAAGACAAGAAACACATCTCCGACCTTCTTTCTGCCCTCCAAGCCCTGAAGGGTCGGGGTGTAAAGGGGATAGGGATTATCGGTGCCTACCACACTAGGAGGGTGGCACCCCTGATGGCGTGTGTGCTTCCCCTACATCGGATGATGCCCAGGATATCATTCAAGGGGATGGTGCTTATTGATGAGGCGCTCCCTTACTCAGAAGTGGCGCAGCGTATCAAGGAGGCAACGGAGCCAACGAAGGATTTTGTAGGCAGGGTCCTCGACATTGTGTATCTGGTGCCTGGACACCCCCTAATGCGGCCGGAGCCTGGATTCTTTGAATTCATAAGCCCTCCTCTCCCGTGCTCTTTTCTTTTTCCTGGATCTCCATTTTTTAACACTTGCTTTATGACGTTGGGACTAGCCGAGGGTGCTGGTCTTTAAGGACAGCCCAGTTCCACTGCCGAAGGACAAGGTCATGGCGGCGGCGAATCGACTCACAGCCGAGCGGGACAAGAAAGCAAGGGAAGAGATGAAGAAGGCAAAACGACTGAAGCAGGAGGCACGAGATCGGGGAGAGGACGTGAGCAGTGAGGACGATGGCGATGATGATGATGATGATGACGACGATGAGGTAGCCATCGACGTGGATTGGGGCATCCTAGAGGACGAGGACATGCTGATGAGTGGCCACCCATCCATGCAGGGGCCCTTCCCTTTCCATGCGGAGGGAAGTAGATCGATGAGGTTAGTGGAGGCCGGTGAGTCCGTCGCTTCGCACGGCGTGTCGGCCGAGGACCGGTGGACAGGGGAGGGCGGGCTTGCCGCTGCCATCCCCAAGGCGACGATGGAGGGGAGCAGCTCCGGTGCTGCACCCCGTGAGACGATGGAGGGGGACGGCTCCGGTGCCGCACCCAATGAGACGATGGAGGGGAGCGACTTCGGTGCCGCGCCCGACGAGATGAACCCCCCTGCCCCGGAGCAGGGGGCAGGCATGAAACGGTCCCACCCAGATGAGTCAGGGCAGGGATCTAGGTATCCATCCCCAAAACTGCTTCCACCGGCCGAGGACGTCAATGTAAGCTGCTGATTCCTCTGTTTTCATCCTTTTTCTATTTTTATTTTGACTTAATGGTTATTACCTTTGTGCAGGTTCTTGCAGACGGGTCACCCCCTAGGGCTGGCACCCAAGAAGAGCCTCACCATTCAAGCGGGATAGATGGCATCGCCTGCCATCACCCCTATTTTGGGCAGGAGTGATGCCGACGTCGGGGCCACGTTGGCTGACCCGACGGCGTCTGTGGTGGCGCCCATGCCCACGGAGGTTACCGAGCAGGCGGCTTCCTTCATGGCAGACGTGGTACAGCCAGCTGAGGGCCGTATACCACTGGTGGAGGTGGTCGTGACTACTGCCAAGCCTAGACCAGCCGGGGATGGCCGTGGTAGCGCACGAGGGCGTAGTGCAATCCGCGCCACCGGGGGCCCAGGTGGATCCGCCCGTGGCGCTCGAAGTGGCCCAGATGGAGGAGGATCTAGTTGGAGGATCCTCGAGCACGGCAGTGGTGCTGCATAGGGTTAGGAGGGAGCCGCCCCCAGCCCCTTTGTCGGGAGGAGACTGCTCCCCCACATGGGGGGAGCCGCCGCTCCAGTGGATGGCTGCTCAGGACCCGACGTCAGCCCTTTTCTCGCTCGATGATCATTCTGAGAGCATGGAGCGGGAGGGTCTTGACATCGGGATCTCGACCATGCTGAATGCCCTGGACCAGGCCAGAGGAGCCCTCCGTGAGATTGTTATTCCTACTACTCAGGTATTTGCTGAGCTTTCTTCTTTCTGCGCATGTTTTTATGTTTTTGCTTTTCTGATATCGGTCTTCTTCCTCTTCAGATTCTTGTTGCTCGTAGCTGGAAAAAGTCCCAATTTCTCCTGTGAGCAGAAGGCGGAGAGGGATCGCCTTTTTGAAGGAGGCCCGGCTACGAGCAGACATGGCCGCCCAGCTTGCTACCGCCCAGGAGCGGGAGGCCCAGGCACGTTAGGACACAGAGGAGGCCCATGGGATGTTCGAGGATCTATCGGTGAGGTCTAAGCTAGATGGGGAGGAGATTGCTAGGCTCCAGAAAGAGCGAGACAAGATGCTGCAGAGGAATCCCATGGTCAATGAGAAGGTCGGCGAAGTCCTGAAGGAGCTGGAGATGGAGCGAGAGCTCTGGTGGGAGGCCGAGAGTAGGGCCATGGCCCTCCAGCAGAAGGTGGACAAGGACATCGCGGTGGTCCGCTCTCTCCGGGCGGAGCTCGGTGACAGCGGTGAACCGAAGGTTGAGAGCTGAGAACGTCTCCACCAAGCTAAAAAAAGAGGCTTCCTATGCACGAAGGGCCCTTCAGGTTGAGAGCGATGAGCACAACCTTCTACAAGCTGTGGTCGGGGTGGTCCTTAATGCCCTGAATGTGATGGAGCCGGTGGAGACCAGCCCGCTCGCGGCTCGTGTTGTAGGTATCATGGCTCGGGTGGGCTAGCTTGAGGAGAGTGCCTTTCACACCGAGATTACCTAGGCCTTCACCGTCGCCCACACCCATTACGAGAAGGAAATAAACCTGAAGGTGATGAGCGAAGGCTTCCCGTCCACCTACGAGGATGAAGAGCTGGAGGAAATGGAGAAGATGGTTGCTCCCCTTGCGAAGAACCTGGCAGACAATCTAAAAGAGATGGTTCTCCCTCCGCGGGAGTAATTAGTCGAACAATTTTGAGAACAACTTATGTGTAATATGTGGACAAGTGTCGGGTTTTTTTTTCCGAGTCTGGACGCTTTTCATGATTTAGCGTCGTAATTTTCGTTTTGTTTGATTTTTTATGATCTTACCAATCTGTTCCCCTGAATTATGTCGCTGGTTATAATGCGAGGAGATTGTTCCAAAGAAAGAAAGGAGGTAGCCGTACCTTAACCTAGCCCCCCGAGTAAGGTCCGACCCCCTGCATTTGCTAGGGTCGGGGGTTACTAGAGATCGGAACTATGGTTTTGGTGACAGGGTCGACGAAGTCCATGGATGTCATCGCAATATTCCCCGCCATGTCTTCCAACAGAAATCCCCAACTGGGGACTCTATGGGCCCGGCAAGGTGGGGCCTTCGAACCTGTATCCCTATATTGTTTGGCTCGAGCCCCCGAGCCTTGTTAGGGTCTAATAGGGGTTGGCCATTATTTGTGTGTTACCCCGTCCTCGGTTTTCGCAATCGGAGGGGCTAAGTGAATGACACTTGCCTCGATGGCTCGAGTGTCGCACTCAACGAGCTCACTAACGGGTATGTTCATGTGGAATCCGGGTCCATCATTTGCTGATGGGGTCGGCAGAGCCCTCTGGTGGCACTCCACAACTTCTTAACCCGCCTCCTAGCAGATGCCTGAGTCGTTCGATAAGCTCAGGGGGCTCGATGGCCTCTCCTCAATGGAGATTCTGTGGGTTTGGCTCGGGGTTAGAATCGAACGAGAGAAGGTCAAGACGTCCCTGTCCGCTTCTAAGCGGGGTCAGGTAGGGCCACTGGGGCTTGTCTCAGTTATCTCTCCCTGGCTCTGTTCGGCATGAGGCGGCCTCGAGCCCTTCATGGGCCGACCTTCGAACCTTGGCCTGTGGTCGCCTATATTGAATGAGGCGACAGGCCGTTTCGTGATGTGATACGAAGCGTTGGGATGTTTTGCCTATGTATAATATAATCAAAATGAAGGCAGGGTCAGCAACGTTACCTTGGCGGTATGAGTGATGAAAGGCTCTTACCAAATGTGTCCGCGCGGGGTTCGGACCCTAATGTTCGCGATGAGGTTGGAGTAACCTGCATAAGAATTGCTATTCTTTGTTTTTCGTGTCTCGGTGGCGATCCGAGCCATTTAATTAACTTAAGGAACCTGACAGCTTCTCCTTTGGGAGAGACTCTGTAGGCGGACCCCTCCGAACCCTTCTTGAGAAGGCAGACGTTGAAGTTGGAGACGCGAGGGGTGTTTGAGCATGGTTTTTCGGGTGAACGAAAACACCGCAGCCACCGAGGCATAGGGTCTGCCAGTTCGTCTAGTTTTACTCAAAGTACTATGCCCGTATTCCGTACTCCTAGTTTCAAGCATACGGAGGGGTCGAGTGAAGAGGATGTCTAGACTGGTAGTCATCCTCGGCAGCCCCCGAGTGATGTTCGTGTCCCCGCTGTTTGATGGGGTCAGAAACTCATGAATGAATTTTAACACATAAAGTAAGAAAGCTGAGAGGCTTACCTTTCTTTGGGCGCTCGTTCATCGTGTCTTCTGGGCTGTACGGTCAGCCCAGGAGATCCGAAAGGTCCTGTCATCGGATCGTCCGTGGTCCTGCATGGGGTGGTGAAGGGCTGTCTGCCTATGTGGGCGCCTTAATTGCCACGTCCGGAGTGGGTCAGTAGCGGGCCATACCCAGGCAGTGCTCAGTTTGACCAAAGAGGGACGCCTCGTTGACCGGGGTGCGTCCCGTTAGTTTCGGTGCGCCCCCTTAGATATCAATCAACATTAATTCCATATTTAAAGAGGGGAAGGGAGAGGGTTTTTGAATCAACCTTTCGCCTTTCCTTAGCTACCGCGCCTCCTCTTTAAATAGGGAGGGGGAGAGGAGTTCTCATCCCACCTCCTCCTCTGCCTCCGAGCCGCTATCTCTCCTTCTTCTTCCTTTCCGCCGAACGAGTCCGTGCGTCGCGGCAGTTCCTGAGTGAGGAAGAGTAATGCTAGAGAGAGAGAGAACTCACAAATTTGCTCACGAGTCTGGTGCGTGATGTCGAGCCGGAGGTCATCCAACATAGATGAGATGGTGCGTACTGCCCTTGCTGAGGAGTCGCTGCTGTCAAAGGAGAAGAGGCGTCTGTGGGCGTCGTACGTCGTTGACTGCGTTGTCGTCCGTTGTGCTCCTCCTTTGGCGAGAGGCATTTCCTGCCCATACGCCATTGTCAGGGTTATGGCTGGGGATGATGGCGTAGTCCCTAGATGCCCTGGCGGTGGCATCGTTATCGAGGTTGGGGCTGACGACGATGGCATAGTCCCCGGATGCTCCGGCGGAGACATCACAGATGGTGGCGCCTTCGAGGATCCAGCGAAGCGGTGGGATATCAGGATGTCACTGATGGAGAGCGTGGCGCGGCGACTATAGTAGACGAGCTGGCCTGTGTACATGCCCTAGGCGTCGCCGATGGAGAGCGTGGCGCGGCGACCGCAGTAGATGAGCTGGCCCATGTACATGCCCTGGGCGTCGCCGATGGAGAGCGTGGCGCGGCGACCACAGTAGTACTTATAGTAGAGCTAAGCAAAGACTGTAATGAAATAACTTTGTGGGGAAGCCCCTAAGCAAATAGTTCTCTGAATTTATAAGTATATTGTTCCTTTTTGTAATGAAATCGCTTTGTAAGTGACGAATTTGTGCAAAAAAGGAATAAAATTACATCCTTTGCTTATGGCAAGCAATTTTTATCTTCTCTCCTTTCTGTAGAAATGATTTTAGTGCTTTCTGACCCTTCTCATGGTCTAAGTCATAAGAAGCTAGGAACATGGGTGAACTAATTCTGATTGAACTGGTGAGCAAAGAGGTTGCAGCTGCTAGGGCGTGGGTGTCTCGCAGTCCTACCAGTTGTATTCAGAATTGGTTCCCTAGATCTTAGCCCTTGGGACTCATTTATGAGGCAAATGGAAAACTTAGAGAATGTTTGTAAGTATAACACAGGAATTTTTTGCAAGCGTAATACTTGTATTACATATGTCATATTTTATGATCTCAAGCCAGCCCCCGAGTGAGGTCTGACCCCTCGCTATTTGCAGGGGTTGGAAGTCACTAAGGATCAGGGTATTATTATGACAAAAACTGATAAGGAAGAGTGTATGCTTATTTTAAGGATAAAAGCGACGTAGCTGCTCAATGTTCCAGGCGTTGGTGAAGACCTCTCCTTTGATGGTTTCAACCGGTAGGCGCCTAGGCGAAGTATTTCTGTGACGACGTATGGCCCTTCCCAGGGCGGGGAGAGTTTGTGGCGGCCCTTGTTGCTCTGCACAAGACGGAGGACGAGGTCTCCGACATTGAAGGCTCGACCCCGCACCCGTCGGCTGTGGTACCACCGCAACGCTTGCTGGTACTTAGCTGAACGGAGGAGGGCGATGTCACGGGCTTCATCCAGTTGGTCCATGGCGTCTTGGTGAGATGCCTCAGCTCCCTGTTCATCATATGCTCTAATTCTTGGTGCTCCATAGTCGAGGTCTATTGGGAGAATGGCCTCGGAACCATAGATCATGAAGAAAGGTGTGTAGCCGATGGCCTGGCTAGGAGTTGTCCTTAGGCTCCAGAGCATAGCCAGGAGCTCCATGAGCCAACGTGCGCCGAACTTGTTCAGCCGGTTAAAAATTCTAGGTTTGAGGCCTTGAAGAAGCATGCCATTTGCACGCTCGACCTGCCCGTTCATCCAGGGGTGCGCGACGGCTGCCCACTCGATTCGGATGTGTTGTTCATCATAGAATCGAATGAATTTCCTACCGGTGAACTGCGTGCCGTTGTCCGTGATGATGGAGTTCGGTACTCCAAAGCGACAGACGATGTCGAGGAAGAACAGCATGGCTTGCTCGGATTTGATTGTGGATATTGGTCGAGCCTCAATCCATTTTGTAAACTTGTCTATGGTGACAAGCAGGTGGGTAAAGCCCCCGGGCACCTTTTTGGGTGGCCCAACCAGGTCGAGCCCCCAGACCGTGAAGGGCCACATGATGGGGATCATCTGGAGAGCCTGGGCCGGGAGGTGTGTTTATCGAGCGTAGTATTGGCACCCTTCGTAGGTGCGTACAATTTGCTCGGCATCGGCTACTGTGGTGGGCCAGTAGAAACCTTATTGGAATGCATTCCCAACCAAGGTTCTTGGTGCGGCATGATGACCGCATGCTCCACCGTGGATGTCGCCCAGCAGAAGTTTCCCTGTTCACCAGGGATACAAAGTTGCAAAATTCTGATGTGACTTCGTTTGTAGAGTTCGCCCTCTACAAGAACGAAGGACTTGGCGCGTCATGCGAGCCATCGGGCTTCCGTCTTGTCGGTCGGTAGTATGTTGTGGAGGAGATAGTCGAGGTAAAGCGTTCTCCAGTCATCGGAAGGATCGAACTCCACTACCAGGTCCTCTTCAAGCTCCATGACCTCAGGGTCAGGCGGAGCAGTTGGCGGATCGGCCCCAGGGGTCAGACTAGAAGGGCCATCATTGGCTTGTTCCGACCTCGCATAGCGTACCGAGGGTTTGTGTTGATCACTGGCAAAGACGCCTGTTGGGACTAGCTCTTGGCTGGATGCTGCTTTTGCAAGCGTGTCGGCCGCTTCGTTGAGGCGCCTAGGGATGTGATTGAGTTCGAGGCCGTCGAATTTGTCCTCCAGACGTCGGACCTCTTGACAGTATGCCTCCATCTTGGTGTCATGGTAGCATGACTCTTTCATGACCTAGTTGACGACCAGCTGAGAGTCGCCCCTGACATCGAGGCATCGGATGCCTAGCTTGATGGCGATTCGTAGGCCGTTGATGAGCGCTTCGTATTCTGCAGTATTGTTGGATGAGGGGAAATGAAGCCGAACCATGTACCTCATGTGGACCCCAAGGGGGGATATAAAGACTAGTCCTGCCCCAGCGCCCTTCTTCATCAGTGATCCATCGAAGTACATTGTCCAGTACTCTTGATCGACGACTGCTGGTGGCATCTGGACCTCGGTCCACTCCGCGATGAAGTCGGCTAGTGCCTGAGATTTGATCGCCATTCGCGGGGCATAAGAAATGCCCTGATCCATTAGCTCGAGTGCCCACTTTGTAGTTCTTCCTGTAGAGTCATGGCTACGAACAACCTCGCCGAGGGGGAACGACGTCACTACTATCACGGGGTGTGACTCGAAGTAGTGGCATAGCTTCCTTTTGGTGATGAGGACGGTGTAGAGAAGTTTCTGGATTTGGGAGTAGCTGGTTTTGGAGTCGGATAATACCTCACTGATGAAATATACAGGGCGCTGCACCCTAAAGGCGTGCCCCTCTTCCTCTCGCTCTACTATTAAGGCGGAGCTAACCACCTAGGTGGTAGCCGATATATACAGTAGGAGAGATTCTCCGTTGCATGGAGGAACTAGGACCGGTGGTTTAGTTAAAAATTGTTTAACCATGTCAAGCACCTCCTGAGCCTCGGCTGTCCACTCAAAGCGGTTAGTTTTCTTCAGGAGTCGATAAAGGGGGAGTCCTCATTCGCCGAGGCGTGAAATGAATCGGCTGAGGGTGGCAAGGCACCCTGTGATCCGCTGAACCCCCTTTATGTTTTGGATCGGGCCCATCCTCATGATGGCTGATATTTTCTCCGGGTTGGCTTCGATGCCATGCTCAGAGACAATGAAGCCGAGCAGCATGCCCCTTGGGACCCCGAAAACACATTTTTCGGGATTGAGTTTGATGCCGTTTGCCCAGAGTGTCGCAAAGGTGCATTCAAGGTCGACGACAAGGTGGTCAGCTCGCTTGGATTTGACTACGATGTCATCGACGTAGGCCTCAACGGTTCGCCCGATGAGGTCTCCGAAGCAATTAAACATACAGCGCTGGTACATTGCCCTAGCATTCTTCAGACCAAACGGCATTGAAATATAGCAAAATGATCCAAAGGGCATGATAAAAGATGTCACGAGCTGATCAGACTCTTTCATCGCGATTTGATGGTAGCCGGAGTATGCATCAAGGAAGCAGAGGGTTTCACACCCCGAGGTGGAATCGACTATTTGGTCTATTCATGGTAAAGGAAACGGATCCTTTGGACATGCTTTGTTGAGGCCGGTATAATCGACACACATTCTCCATTTCCCACTCTTTTTTTGGACAAGAACAGGATTTGCTAACCACTCTGGGTGGTATACTTCCTTAATGAATCCTGTGGCCAGTAGTTTGGCTATCTCCTCGCCGATGGCCCTGCGTTTCTCCTCGTCGAAGCGGCGTAGGCGTTGTTTCACTGGCTTGGAGCCTAGGAGGATTTGGAGAGCATGCTCGGCGACCTCCGTCGAGATGCCCGGCATATCCGAGGGTTTCCATGCAAAGATGTCCTTGTTGGCGTGGAGGAAGTCGATGAGCGTGCTTTCCTATTCAGAGGAGAGCGTGGTCCCGATATGGACTTTTTTGCCCTCGGAGCTACTGGGATCCAAGAGGACGTCCCTAGAGCCTTCTGTCGATTTGAACGATCCGGACGACTTCTTTGCGTTGGGTGTCCCTTCAATGACCTCCTCTCTAAGGGTGGTGAGCTCTTCGGATGCGATGACTGCGGATGCATGTTCGCAGCATTCGACCTCGCACTCATAAGCGCGCTAGAAGGAGGTGCCAATGGTGATGACCCCACGGGGACCTGGCATCTTCAGCTTTAGGTACATGTAATTGGGTACGGCCATGAACTTCGCGTAGCATGGTCGCCCTAGGATGGTGTGGAAAGTCCCTAGGAACCCCACTACATCAAAGGTGAGGGTCTCAGTTCGGTAATTGGACCGATCCCCAAAAGTGACGGGCAGGTCGATCTGCCCTAGTGGCACGGCTTGCCTTCCAGGAACGACGCCATGGAAAGGTGCTCAGATGGGACAGAGGTGCATTTGGTCGACGCCCATCTCATCGAGCGTCTTGGCGTACATGATGTTGAAGCCGCTGCCCCCATCCATCAGTACCTTGGTGAGCCGCTTTGGACCGACGATCGGGTCAACGACAAGCGGATACCTTCCCGGGTGTGGGATGGCATCCGGATGGTCGGTCCGGTTGAAGGTTATGGCGGATTTCAACCACTGGAGAAAGGCTGACGTGGCCGGTCCGGCAGTATAGACCTCACGACATGCGACCTTCTAGCGGCGCCTAGAGTCATAGGCCATTGATCCTCCAAAGATCATGAGGGCACTGGTCGGCGTTGGGAAGGTGTCGTCCTTCTCCTCCGTGTCGTCAGTGGTGGGAACAAGCACCTTCTCCTGCTCCCCTTTGTTAAGGCCCCCGGCCAAGTATTTGTGCATGAGGCCACAATCCTTGTATAGGTGCTTGGCCGAGAAGGCGTGGTTTGGGCATGGCCCCTCGAGCATTTTCTCAAAGTGGTTCGGAGTGCCTTCTGCAGGCTTCTGGCCACCTTTGCGGTCGGCAGCGGACATGAGCGGGTTGTCGTGTTGTTGCTTCTTATTTTTCTTTTTGGTAGGACGGTTGGAGGCGCCTTCGCCGGCGTCCTCGTCCCACCTCATCTTTCCGTTGGAGCGATCAAAGATGGCTCCGACCGCCTCCTCTCCAGAGGCGTGACTGGTGGCGATGTCTAGGAGTTCCTTGGTAGTTTGCGGGCCCCTACATCCTAACTTGTGGACCAGGGATTCGCAAGTTATTTCAAACAGAAAGGCTCCTATTATGTCAGCGTTGGCGATGTTAGGGAGCTTGTTGCACTGTCGAGAGAAGCGCCGAATGTACCCGTGAAGGGTTTCATCGGCCTTCTAGCGGCAGTTTTTGAGGTCCCATGGGTTTCCAGGGCGTTTGTACGTGCCCTGGAAGTTACCCACGAAGATCTCCGTCAGATCCGCCCAACTCTGAATAGCATTGGATGGTAGGTGCTCTAGCCATGCTCGCACTGAGTCAGCTAAGAACAGCGGGAGATTGCGAATAATGAAATCGTCATCACTCACACCACCAGCCTGACATGCAAGCCGATAGTCTTTGAGCCAAAGCCTAGGATTTGTTTCACCAGAATATTTAGGGATGTTGGTAGGCGGTCGATACCTTAGGGGGAACGCAGCGTTGAGGATGTGTTGACCAAGGGCCTAAGGGCCTAGCAGGCTGGGGCTCGGGCTTCGGTCCTCATTGTTGTCGTAGCACCCACCACGTCGGGGATGATAGCCACGGCGTGCTGCTTCTCCATCATCACCGTGGGCATGTCTCCGAGCATCGATGATGCTGCGTACATTGCGGCCATGGTCGAGGCGTTGATGTACTGGGATGACAGAGGGCTGCCCGCCGGCTGGCGGTGTTTGGTGTACAGATGCGTCCTTGGTGGGACGCACTGAGGGCGCGCGCTGGCTGGTGTCGGGTTCGCGTCGTCGAGACAACGAACTTTCCGCCTGCTGCGCCGCTGCACGCTCGAGCAACGCGTGAATCTCCTGGCGATCCTCGGACGTCGTGGCCTCCAGAAGGCCATGCAGCAAGGCGGTTGCTGCGGCGATGTTCTGGCTGGCTTGGGCAAAGTGAGGAAGGGCCCCATTGTCGGTGAGGATCCTTTGATGTACGGTGCGGGCCGTGGCGCGCGCGCGCCCCCCATCTTTGCGGCGTTCAATCTCGCGATTGATGTTCGCGTATTCCTAGATGAGCCCTTGCCCGGCCTCATCAATCTCTTGCTGATGGGCCCTCAGCTGCTCCATCCTTAGGCGAGATGGGGCTGTCATCTCTTCCCTGGATCTGCTATTAGGGTTGTTTGTAGGGGTGTCCTCTTCCCTGGAGGCGCTTTCGACATGACCTTCGGGGGTCTGCGTGATGAAGCACTCCCGAGAAGGGTGGTGGCTCCCCCTACTAGAATCCGAGCTAGAGAACGATCCCGGCTCCTCATTGAGGAGCTTGTAGAGGGTCTCCGTATCCCGCTCAATCATCCCCACAAACTCGATGTCCGTGGGTGATTGAACCATACGTAGTGCCAGAAGGCGGTCAGCGGTCGCCGCAGCGTTGCGGAGGCCAAATGGAAACACTATCGGGGCGCTCCGTATGGACTCTTCTGGACATATGGTGGCGTAGCGAGAGGCCTCCTTTGATGACGGGACTCCCAGGGAGTTGCCCGGTGGGCCCTCAAGCCTAAGACAGCTGAGGTTGATGGAAGGGGCAGATGGGGCGGCTGAGTGAGTCAGCGCCAGCTCTCCTCCTAGTGTGATGATGAAATCTAGGTCACCGAAACGCACGTGTGCGCCCGGGGCCCAGGTGATTGCGTGGGTGGCCATCCGAGGCCTGATTTGGAATGCGCAACTCCCCTACCTGGCACGCCAACTGTCGGTGTTTCGTACAAGCACCGGCAAGTAAATTTATAGTAATGCGTGTTAGGCTCGGATGGTGCGCTAAAGGACACAAGATTTATACTGGTTTGGGCCAAATGTCCCTACGTCCAGTTTGCTACTGCTCATGTTATTAGCACCGTGAACGGTCTGTAGTAAGGGATACAAACGATCGAGAGAGGGACTGGTCCCAAGTCTCTGATGGAAGGGTTGAAGGGTGGTCAAGAGCTTTGTAGCCGCTTGACTGTGTGTACGAGTGCGTCGTATTATTCGGTTTTCAGAGTCCGTCCCCTTGATGGAGGAAGCGCATCCCCTTTTATAGAGGAAGGGGGTGGCTTTTACAAGGGCGAGGATTAAGGATCTATATTCTACTTAGTCTTGTGGCTCACGTCTACCCAATCCTCCTCCTTCATTCTGGTGAGTGCAAAGGAAGATAGGCGCCTACAATACTGTTGATGTCTCTATAGAATGTCAGGTTGAGTACAGAATGCTGTCCTGCACAGGGTGTGGGCTATAGTACTATGGTTTTGACTTATTGGCCTCTCCTAGCCTTGCTCCGCACGCCTTTTGGTTCCTATGAGTCTTCGTTGGAGGGACGAGGGGTCGGGGTGCAGAGCGACGACGTGATGAAGGCCTTCTAACTTGGCAGTCCTGAGGGGTCGGGAAGTGGGTGCCGCTCCCTTAGGTCCATAGTATGATGATGGAATGTCCGTCATGCGTGGAGATATTAAGTCCTTTTCTGGAGCGTAGTGGTTGTCGTATATCTTCGTCGGGTTGCGTGTCCTAGAGCTGAAGGCGGCGCCTACAACTCTATAGGGCGAGAAGCACACACCTGTACAACCTTTCGGGCTTTGTGGCGCCCAGAAGGGTCTAAAGCACCTGTCCTGTCATCCCCTGGTAGTACTTTTCCTACCAGGGCACAGGGTATGGTCCTTGGAGCCATGGTTGACCCGAACGTCTTATCTTACCCTATACTTACCATCTTGAGGGAATAGGGAGAAGTTGTCAGGGAGGGTGAATCCAATCTTTAGATATGGAGCAGGGTGAGACTCGTTCCTTGCCGTTGGGCGAAACAGAGACTAATTCCTATCTCTCGGGTGAGACTGACCTTGCCCCTCCGGGGTCAGGCGAGGCGGAACCTATCCCTCAGCCCTCGGGCGAGACCGAGCCTGCCTTCAAGGCATCGGGCAAGACGGAGTTTATCCCTTGGCCCTCGAGCGAGACCAAGCCTGTTGTTAAGGCGTCGGGCGAGATAGAGTTTATCCCTTGGCCCTCAGGCGAGATGGAGTTTATCCCTATGGCGTCGGGTGAGACGGAGATTAACCTTGAGCCCTCGGGTGAGGCAGAGTTATCTCCCAAAGGCGTCAAGCGAGGTGGAACCAAACTCCTGTTTACCCAAATGAGGGATGAAACAGCGCCCTTATGCGTCCAGAAGTTTTTTACGTTCGGCGGTTATTGGTTCCACCTTCTAGGATACCCTGGTATTAGGTCCCCAATATCCGTATCTTCTATAAGTGTTCGAATCGCAATGTGAGTTATTTTGTCGCATTTGATGATTATGGTTAATTTATACTTATTTTTATGATGATTGTGATTAAAGTTCTAATTTTTTATTTTAATTTTAGTGGGATGGCATTGGATGTTCAGGCTGGTACTGGGAGGAAGAGTATGTTGAACACGTGCAAAACTCTCTTGCACAGGCGGCTACGATGGCTGATGAGGCAGTGATCCTGCGAAAGAAGCCCATAGATGTTGAACAAATGCATGATCTGTCTGTTTTAGTTGGGATTGGTTGCGAAATCCTTATAGTGCTGAAGTGCATTTTAGCTTTAGTTTTTTAGTGGTAGTTGGGATTGTCTATATTGTAGCGAGACTTTCATAAATTAATACCTTCTGTGGTGGCATGCATGTCGTATAATTAACTAATTATATTCTAGGTTTTAATATGGTATGTATGTTATGTAATGCAGATGAGCCAACATTGGATGTACAATGCTGATCGCCGCTCCCAAGAGTTCATTGAGGGCGTGCATTCTTTCTTATGTGTGGCCGAGGCAAACAAACGCGATGGTTTCATGTGCTGCCCATGTGCCATATATAAGAATTTGAAGGAATATGCTAGCTTAAGGAGTCTTCATTCACACTTGTTGAAGTCGGGTTTCATGCCAAACTATATTTATTGGACGAAGCATGGAGAAACCGGGGTTGTAATGGAAGAAGGTGAAGAAGAACAATGGGACGATGATGACATTATTGCTGAATATGGTGCCTTGAATGAGACTACAATGGGGGAAGCTAAAGAAGAGGTAGTAGCAGAAGATGAGCCCACTGATGATTTTGGTCAGGCCATTCATGATGCACAATGAGAATGCAAAAGTGAAAAGGAGAAGATCAAGTTCGAGCATATGCTAGAGGATCACAAGAAATTGCTATACCCAACTTGTGATGCGAGACAGAAAAAGTTGGGTACCACACTGAAATTATTGCAATGGAAGGCAAAGAATGGTGTATCAGATAAGGGATTTGGGGAGTTACTAAAAATCCAAAAGAAGATGCTTCTGAAGGATAATGAATTGCTCGTCACTACGTACGAAGCAAAACAGGTAGTCTGCCCTTTGGGATTAGAAATCTAGAAGATACATGCATGTCCTAATGACTGCATCCTCTACCATGGCGAGGAGTACGAGAAGTTAGATGCATGCCCGGTATGTCATGCATCGCGATATAAGATCAGGCGAGATGACCCTGGTGATGTTGAGGGTGAACACCCCCACGAAGAAAATCCCTGCCAAGATTATGTGGTATGCTCCTATAATACCATGCTTAAAATATCTGTTCAGAAATAAAGACCATGCAAAGTTATTGTGATGACACAAAGAAGACCGTAAGGTAGACAATATGTTGAGACACCCTGCTGATGGGTCCCAGTGGAGAGCAATCGATAGAGAATTCTCAGAGTTTGCAAATGACGCAAGAAACTTAAGGTTTGCTTTAAGTATGGATGGTATGAATCCTTTCAGGGAGCAGAGCAGTAGTCATAGCACTTGGCCTATTACTCTATGTATCTATAACCTTCCTCCCTGGTTATGCATGAAGCATAAGTTTATTATGATGCCAGTGCTCATCCAAGGCCTAAGGCAACCTGGCAATGACATTGATGTGTACCTGAGGCCACTAGTTGAAAAACTTCTACTTTTGTGGAACAGACCAGGTGTACGTGTGTGGGATGAGCACAAATAGGAGCACTTTGACCTGCGAGCATTGTTGTTCATAACAATCAATGATTGGCCTGCTCTAAGTAATCTTTCAGGACAATCAAACAAGGGATATAATGCATGCACACACTATTTTGATGACATTAAAGGTATATTCTTGAAAAATGTCGAAAGGTCGTGTACCTTGGCCATCGTCGATTTCTTCCTGCGAATCACCCCCTAAGAAAGAAAGGCAAGCATTTTAAAGGTAAGGCAGACCACCAGACCAAGCCGGGCAACCGAACTGGTGAGGATGTACTCAATATGGTCAAGGATGTGAAAGTAGTATTTGGAAAGGCACATGGCAGTGAACTTGTTCTGAACGACGCCGACAGTCACGCACCCATGTGGAAGAAGAAGTCCATATTTTGGGAGCTACCCTATTAGCAAGTCCTAGAGGTCCATAGCGCGATCGACGTGATGCACCTGACGAAGAATCTTTTGTGTGAACCTGCTAAGCTTCATGGGTGTGTATGGGAAGCCTAAGGACACACTTGAAGCACGACAGGACCTGCGATGTTTGAAAGAACGAGACAACCTACATCCAGAGAAGACAGATGATGGATGCCATTACTTAAGTCCTGCCAGCTACACTCTTAGCAAAGAAGAGAAGGAAAGCATGTTTGAATGCCTAGCAAGCATCAAGGTACCATCTAGATTCTCCTCGAATATAAAGGGTATAATAAATGTGCCAGAGAAGAAATTCCTAAACTTAAAGTCCCATGACTGCCATGTGCTCATGACACAATTGCTTCCAGTTGCATTAAGAGGAATTCTACCTCCAAATGTACGTCTAGCCACCGTGAAGCTATGTGCATTCCTCAATGCAATTTCTTAGAAGGAAATTGATCCAATGGATCTAGCTAAACTATAGAATGATGTGGTTCAATGTCTTGTCAGCTTTGAGTTGGTGTTCCCTCCTTCCTTCTTTAATATCATGACACACCTCCTAGTTCACCTGGTCATGGAGATTAGCATTCTCAGTCCTGTGTTCCTGCACAACATGTTCCCCTTTGAGAGGTTCATGGGAAGTCCTAAAGAAATATGTTCACAACCATGCTTGGCCAGAAGGAAGCATCGCCAAGGGCTATGGAATAGAGGAGGTCATTGAGTTTTGTGTTGACTTTATTCCTGACCTTGACCCGATTGGTGTTCCTAAATCGCGACACGAGGGGAGACTAAGTGGAAAGGGGACACTAGGGAAAAATCATATATTGGTACGCAGGACAATTATTTTAATAAAGAACACTACACAGTTGTACAAAACTCCTCCTTGGTGGATCCGTATATCGAGACACATAATGAGTTGCTCCGATCTAAGTTTCTAGGGAAGTCTAAAGCTTGGATTACGCGTTAGCACATGGAAACTTTCAGCGACTGGTTGCGAAAAGAATGTCAGGGTGATGAGAGTATTGATGAGCAACTGTATTTGTTGGCTAGGCAGCCATCATGGCATATCCTCACATGCAAAGGGTACGAGATAAATGGGAATACATTTTACACAGTAGCCGAAGATAAAAGGAGCACCAACCAAAATAGTGGTGTCCGCATATATGCCACCGACCCTAATGGAAATAAACAAACATATTATGGCCGCATAGAGGAGATATGGGAACTAAACTATGCACCTACTTTTAAGGTACCTTTGTTCAAGTGCCAATGGGTAAAGGCGACTGGAGGCGGGGTAGCAGTCGACAACCAGTATGGAATGACAACCGTGGACCTCAACAATATTGGGTACAAAGACAAACCGTTTGTCCTTGCCAAGGATGTGAATCAGGTGTTCTATGTCAAGGACATGTCTACAAAACCGAAGAGAGGGAAAAACAACAACGACCCAATCAATGAGCCAAAGCGCCACATAGTTCTTTCAGGGAAAAGAAACATCGTCGAAATTGAAGACAAGTCAGACATATCAGAAGATTATGAAAAGGATGACCGAATTCCACCCTTCACAGTGAACAAAGACCCAAGCATCCAGCTAAATGATGAGGACACTCCATGGTTACGGCACGATCATAACCAAGGGATATACATTAAGAAGAAGTTCACTACTGTGCCCGCTTGATATATATATAATGTATTCATATTTCTGTCGTGTATTCATATTTTCTACCATTTAAATGAATTTTCTGCTTGACGGTGGATTTCCTGTGGAGAATGTGTGATGAAAAAACAAATGATCAACGTCAATAAGATATGAAAACTAATTTCCTATCGAAAAGCAATAGTTTTAATGATTTTAATTAAGTAGTACATTTTTGCATGGTGAAAATTATGATTATTATTTATACTATGTTAAATATTTATACAATAAAATAAAAGAGTTTAGGTTATAGATTTTTCTTATGTACAATAATACAAAACCAGGTCCTAGAATTCTTTTTGTATTTTTTTGCTAATATTTTATTTACTAGGTAATTAACAACTCTCTGCATATTTATATAAAAGAAATATATAAAAAAGGAAACACTTCTACAAACTGGCGGGAAGCCAAACTGCAGCCCACCTTTACTCCTGGGTGGACCAACCACTCAAGACTAAAGGCCAGACCTTTAGTCCTGGTTCTAACCATCACCCGGGACTAAAGAACCTTTAGTCCCGGTTCTAACCATCACCCGAGACTACTAAAGATGGGCTGTGTTTTCGCGGGCCACCAAAATCCCCTTTACTCCCGGGCCGTGGCTACACCCGGGACTAAAGGTCAGACCTTTAGTCCCGGTTCTAACCATCACTCGGGACTAAAGAACCTTTAGTCCTGGTTCTAACAATCACCTGGGACTATAGGTCCCCCTTTATAAACCACGCCCTTCTCTCTTAGTTCTCTTCCTCTCTGTCTCCGTCGCCTCCTTCTCCAACCGGATCTAGTAGCCACCAAGCCTTCTTCTCTGTCGCCTCATCTTCTCCAACCGGATCTAGCAGCGTCGCCGCCCCCATCAGCCCCACGCGCACGCGCGCTTCTTCTTCGGCCGGCCTGCGCACGCCTCGTGTCATCCTCATCCTCGGCCCACCTCGCCCCCAAGCGGTTCAAGGTTCTTTGAGGTGTCTATCTCCTCCAATTCATCCCCTTCTTCATCCTCCTCTCCGTGCTATGTTTGAACTTTGAAGCCCTCATTCTTGTGTTAGATCCATGAGACACAATCTTCTCCAAGAACCACAGCAGGCCATAGCATCTGTATTACATCACGTCTTCTCTAGGTTTGGCCCGGTCTCCCTCTTCCTCTGCACTCTCTTGCTGCTTCAATGAATGTATCAATGCCGTTGCTCAATGAATGGCCAACTCATTGATCAGTGCCGTTGCTCAATGAATGTATCACTTTGATTTGGTGCTAGCTAGTAGCCTTTGCAATTGGTGCATACTTCTGTTTATATGTTAGGCTCCTTGGTGCTAGAATGTGGGCGACTGAGGCCATGAATCATACTAATATTTATGCTTGTGTCTGGCCCTATGTAATATGTATTTGCATGTGCGTGTCGAAGATCAAATTAAATGACAAAGACGTGTACCACTGTTATTACCGATCAATCACCCATGCCACTTGAGGTTGAGGGTAACAATTTAGCTAGTATGCTACTTTTGCATGGCGATATTTGATTTCACCTAACCATACTTACTGCTCTTAAGAGGCAAAGCTCGGCAAAGGTCGAATGGATGGGCTTTTCTGTAGCCATATTTACCATCGGCCTGTAATGAAACATATTATTACTGTTTTTAGTAAAGTCTAGGTCTCTAACATGTTTTTTGGCTATAGGAGCTAGACCTCGTGTTTGACACCTTGGATGTGAGCCACCAGCCGCCACCATATATAATCCGTTTATGATGGATTAATTGCTCCAACCTTTTGTAATCGGATAGATGCGTGTGCCGAGCCCTCGTGCCGGCAATCTTGTAATGAGATTTTGCGCTAAGCCATCGAGCTCAGTGGAGCACGGGCATGGCCCGGTGTCTCGTCATTTCCTCCTTTTTGCGTGGTAGCTTATGATGATGTCGGCCCCCAGATCCGAGACGTTCGACGGCGTCCGTGACATTGTAGTAGCAGGGCACGTAGTTCTCGTACTTAGGCGGGCATACCTCCGCCTCCTTGGCGTGGACTAGTTAGAAAATTGTAGAAAATCCATACTAGTTGAACTTGCGGACCGTATTCATCATGGCTAGCATGTTCTCTGCCGAGCGGTAACAGACATCAAGGAGGAGCTTTGATTCTACAAGGGAGAGCGACAATGGTCGTGGAAGGCCGTGTTCCCTTCCTCATAGAATCGGAGCTCTTCCGTGGCCAAGTACGGTGCCGTCCGGTGAAGAAATGCCTGCCGAGATGATCACGTAAGCAAAGTCAACTAGTACTGGAAGCTTACGTGATCTTAGAAGATGTGTGAGGTCATGAGAGCGTGTGTGTTTTCTCAATTTGTCGAGTAGGTCACTTAGAATTAATTTTTCCATGAAACGCCCGCGAGCTCGCCGATGTCGAGTAGGTCACTGTAGAATTAATTTTTCCATGAAATAAAATACTTAGAAATCATGCCTTTTATTTTTTAGAATTAATTTTTCTATGAAATGAAAAACTTAGAAAATTATTAGAAAATTGTAGAAAATCCGTACTAGTTGATCACGTAGGCGGACCGTGTTCATCTCAGCTAACATGTTCTCTGCCGAGCGGTAACGGGCGTCAAGGAGGAGCTTTGATTCTATGAGGGAGAGCGGCAACGGTCGTGGAAGACCGCGTTCCCTTCCTCGTAGAATCGAAGCTCTTCCGTGGCCATGTACGGTGCCGTCCAGTGGAGAAATGCTCGCCGAGATGATCACGTAAGCAAGGTCAACTAGTATGAATGGTTATTTATTTAAACATGTTTTTGAGCTAAAATTTGATGGATATTTGATAGATATAGTTTTTATTTTTTATAGATATATCTAGTGGTGTAAAAGCTAGATGGCTGTCCCAAGAGATAACATGGATGAAGAAATGATGGATATTATCAACATCGGCACTCAATTGGCCGATGGTGACCAGCAGGATGTAGATGACGGGAGTCAATACCTGGCTCTTGAAGACAACCAAAAAAATATTGTGCAAGAAAACACTAGGCGAGGTATATATATTTATATATGTATTTGAATATTATATATATATATTTGAATATCTATCATCTATTAAGTGTACACATGATATTTATTTATTCTTGTTTATACGTAGCCCTCTGGATCGACGACCACAACGACAAAAAGCAAAAATATTCGAGGCCCGAAAAAGCCATTGGAGGGGCGCTACATAATATCAGAATTCAATATCGAGACAGGCGAACCACTTGGTCCACATGCAAGGAAATTCATGCAACACTGTGGGTGCCTTGTAAGGGACAGACTTCCGATCAGTGCTCGTGAATGGAAGCAAAAGATCAACGAGCCTCATGTTAGTTTTGTCTCTAATCTTGATAAGAATTTAATTTGGGATGATATCCTTCAACATTTCATGTTGCAAGCGGATGATTATGATGCTATCAACGATGATGAATTGAAGGAACTAGTTCGAAAATGGGCTATGAAGAAGATGGCCACACAATTTCAGACTTGGAAGAAATTCCTATACACGAAATACGTCAAGAAGAACCTAACACCCAATTTCAATACTAGTGGCCCTGCTCGTGAAGTTGAGGACATACTGGAATGATTTTATATAGTACAAGACATCAGAAGAGGGTGAGGAATGGGTGAGAAGGAACCAAGCGAATGCCCGATAGAAGGTATCCCACCATGGCATGGGATCAGGTGGCTACGCAACTACCATTCCCAAATGGGGAAAAATAGAAGCGGACATTCTTGCCAAGGGTATCACACCAGAATCACTCAATTGGTCCCAAACACGTGAAGAATTGTTTTTTCGCTCATGGGAGAAGACTGGACCTAGAGACCAAGAAGCTAGTTCATGGCCCAAAACTCGGAAGAGCAACACAAAGATTTTCTTATGCTCTATAAGCTAAAGCTATTGGTGTGTTCAGGCCCAATGGAGATAAGGATGAACTGACGTATGTCATCAGGGACTGCTGAAAACAGTGGCTGAACGAGAGGTTTAGGACAGAACATTTCTTAGGAGCATGGTTTTCCCTAACGACAGAGATACCTATAGAAGCCAGCAGAGAAGGAATGATGAGGAAGCAACGCGGATCAATAGGTTGGAGGAATATGTTCGTGAGTCACGAGAGGTGTTGCTTCAAGCATAGGAGCACAAAAAAGACATGCAAGCTAGAATGCAGAACTGAAATCATAAAGCAAGTGCAAATAGCAATGAGTGCCCAAAGGTAGGAATCAGATCTAGGAATCAACATTAATATTAGCCCCCCTGATCAGTTGAAAAGTAGCTGCGCTTCCATGGAATTGCCTAAATCAAGATGACGCAATGCTACATTTTCCCGTAGATGACATCACTGCACTGTTTACATTATGTGAGCTACATATTCCAAAAGGGAATGCCACAATCATGGTGGCTCTCAGTGTTTTTTCTCCTCCAGATCCTACCAAGACACCAAGAATCCATAGGGCAATAATACCATCTGGATATGTTAGCGTCTCAGTGGATAGAGTTAACAAAGGTTTTAGTGATCTGGCTCTTGACATTCCAGGAGGTGATGGGGAGAAGACTCTAGGAGAAGCAGAGAAGACATTCATACTATGACGCAAGCGCTACATCATTATTCCTGGGGTCTCTAGTCCATCGTCGCTTCCTCAACTGCCAGACAATAGGTGCAGACAAAAGTGAACGAAATAATTTTTTCACTAATTTTCTATTGACATGCATGATTAATAATAACTAATTTCTTATACCTAATTATTCTTTTTTGTACTCACACAGCAGGGCCTCTGCCAACCTAAGTCCAATTATTCAATCTCTAGATTACCATAGTGCTCCGGGCAATGATTATGCAACGCCGCCACCGCCGCCACATCCAAGGAGGTCTCCAACGCCTCCAAGGAGGTGTCCAACGGCTACCCTGCCTCCCTTCATGACCAAGAAGCAGCCAGCTCCTAAGAGGTCCGCCCCGCAAATGAAGCCTGTAGGCCCACCAGTCGTCAAAGAAGAAAGCCTCCTCTAATCCAGTTATTCCCCAAAAACTGGCTTACGAGAAAAGTGAAAAAGAATTAAATGCTGTAGTACAAAAAGATGTGAGCAGTTTCTTCGAAAAAGTAAGAAAGCAACTGAGAAGCGAGGAAGAACCTAGAGAAACCGTACTTCTACCTACCTCCAGATCTTCTAAGAAAGAAGGTGGACTAGAAAAAGCAGGAATCTCAAAAGACCCTGCCAAAATCGGACTACGACCGCTCTCTCACCAAGTCATTTGAGGCGAAGCAGAAAAAGACTAGAGCAGAGAAAGGTGTTGCACAACTCAGACAACAATCACAACAATCAGTCCTCCCTCTTAGTCATTCGTAATGAATATGGTTCAAACTTAGACGTACTGGACGTCAATTTTGAGGACCTGGCTCGGTTTTATGAGGATACCGGTTTGGACCTTGCCCAAGTGCTCATTGAAGGACCATTTGCTCCGAAAGTGGATCCTTGGAAGAAATTTGGAAAATGGAAAGAGTCTATACAACCCTGAGGCCTTAGGTGAACTGTGTACACAAATGTACCTGCTAAACAAGTGGTACTTGGCGGCGTGTGAACGGGGAGAGACCTTTGTTTCTGTTAGAGTTAGAAACCAATATTACTTCCGTGGTGATGACGTTATATATGTCGAGTTTTTAGAATTACACCAACTATGCCACCTGGACTCTCTCGACAAAAGTCTCATTAGCTGCTATTGTCTGTAAGTGTGATTATTTTCTACTATTAAAGTGTATATATATAAAGCTACATGTATATATATAAATTATATATCCTCACACTATATTTTTATATGTGCAGATATAAGATGACAGAACTCAGAAAGAGAAAGGATAATGATGTTGGTTTCATTGATCCAAATATTGTATTCAAATACCCTAATCCCCTGCCTCAATGGAAAGCTGAACTCGAGAAAAATCTCATGAGGTTCTTAGTGAACCAACAAAACAAGGATATACTCTTCCCCTACAACTTCAAGTGAGTGTTAAATAATTAATGTCGATCATATGGACATTTGTTCAGTTATTTGCTTACTAGCTAAGCTATCTCATATATATATATATGTTGACTCTAGTTAATGTCGATCATATTTGTGTATAAAAACATATGCAGCAATCACTGGATATTGATGGTTATCGATATGGCCAATAGTCAGTTGAGCATCTTAGACTCATTAAGAAAAGAGCAAACAGAGTACCAAGACATGATAGATATTATCCAAGGATAATTTGGTCTCTCTAGCAACTATATATACCCCGATCTCTTAACTACAACAATTATTAAAGGCCAAATTATTTTTTTATTTTATTGGGCATAGTGTTTGGAAAAGTTTCATTGAGGAACACCACATGAAACATTGCAAAGCGCCACTGGATGTAATCGCACACAAAGTAAGTACTAGCTACATTTATATATATATATATATATATATATATAATTCAATTAACATCATGCATGCTTTCAATTCACCGGATCTTTTTCCTCATAAAAGTGGGTTCTGAGGCAAGAACAAGGGAACAACTACTGCGAATACTATGTTTGCGAGTTTATCATGGCGTACTCAAAAAGAACTCCTGAAGAGAACCTCAAAGTACGTTATATAAATATATTCATATATTCACAATTTCTTTTATTGCTCATATATATAAGTAATCATGTGACCAACACACACACACACATATATATATATATATATTAATACTTTTCTTTCAACTTTTATTGAAGACTCTATGGTTGAAGGAAAAAGTCATACGACGTGACCAACTGAAAGCAATTCAAGAGACCATCGCAGGATTTCTTAATGACTAGGTCCTAAACCCTACCGGCGAGTTCTACAATGACGTGAACGAAACATAGAAGCCAAACCAGATGGAGTGAATTTGTTATGCCAAGAATATGATAGAATATACAATGCAAGCTTTATTTGTAATATATATATATACATATTATATGTACATAAAATAACGTACAATATATATATATGCATGTAATATATACGTTAGTTTCATACTTTAGTTTGTACAAAATGTTCGAACATTATAAATGTGTAGAATACGTATATTATTAGCAGCGTAGAATGCGTATTCGAAAACCTATTCGAAAACCAAAACGAATCATTAATTGAAAATATAAACAAAAAAATGAAAAAAAGAAAACATTTAGTCCCGGTTGGTAATATCAACCGGGACTAAAGGGCCGGCCCACGTGGTCAGGCCGGGAGGCCTCTTTAGTCCCGGTTGGTATTACCAACCAGGACTAAAGGTGGACCTTTAGTCCCGGGTGCAAAACTGGGACTAAAGGAGGGGCCCTTTAGTCCTTGATTCGTGCTCCCGGTTCCAAAACCAGGACTAAAGGGGGTTGAGAACCGAAAGTACAACCTGTTTCTCTACTAGTGATAGATAATATCCTTGCCTCAATTCCTTGCTTACATAGGCCTGCATCTTGCAAGGAAAAGCCATTATGGCTTTATTAGTTTGTTCCTAAAGTACCTATAGCGATGCAGTGGTGTCAAAGTCATAAGTAACTTACTAGGGCAAATAAGGTGACTTGGGCAATGTCGAGGTCCTTTCACCGCAGTAGTCTATGCATGTCAGTGGAAATCTATGATGACTTCACCATCCGTGGGCGTGTGGAAGTACTCCGCCGGAATGTTGATGACTGTGGGGGATATACCCTCAGGTACCATAAGATGGTACATGGGCCACACCATCCGAGGTGGCCCGGCCCATAAGATCAAGGCGTGCACATCAAGATTACAAGTCGTATTAGATATTGTAATAGTACCAAATTGGATACTTTACTTATAACCTTGTCTCTTCGGAGTATATAAGGAGAGACAAGGGTCCCCTAGAGGATAGGTTAATATATATACATCTCAATACAATACACCAAAGACACAGGACGTAGGGTATTACGTCGATCAGACGGCCCGAACCTGTCTAAATCGTTGTCTCTACGCCTTGTGTCACCATCTGGTTCCTGATTACGCGCACCGTCTACCGATAATCTACCACCACGGGCACCCCCCTCGGTGGACTGTCGACCATATTTCGTCGACAGTGGCGCGCCAGGTAGGGGTCCCCTTTAGGGGTTGTGCGTGCTAATCTTCCAGTAAATCAGATGGCGATTTTCTTCATCAACATCATGCACAGCAACTCGGTTTAACGTGGCGAGATCTTGCGACGACGACGACAACAACCTATGGGGTTCCTGCAATTCTACTCGGTGCAAAGAACAATAGCCCCAGTGTTCGGCGGCCTCGCTTTGCATCTCCAGCATCCATCGCTCCAGCTGAAGAATTCATCTCGTTCCGTTCGACTCGAGGTGTCGCCTTCCCGGTTTCAACGACGGCAACAATGTCAACATCAAACATCTGGAGATCTCAATCACGATCCCCCAGTTTCACATATGCTAGGCGTATGCGCGATGGAGTCAGAAGAACCGTATAGATCCGATACGGTGTTACCTCGATCCAAAGGCGGGGTCAGACACGGTTCTCGATGCTCCTGACGTGTGATCCGAGCCGAGGCCTTGGCAGCGTTTGCTCACTTGGGCCTGCCTTTCCTACCTCTCGCACACATACGCACATGCACCAATCGGGCGGGCAATGAGTCCGTGCATACATGCAAGCCAATGGCAAGCAAGGAAGATGAACACGTGATTACGTGTCTTTGAAGCAATCAATAGCACATACATACGCATCTATAGGATCTAACCGTCCAAGGTGTACATGATTTTCTCAGCCATGCAAATAAGCAACAATCTTGAAGGACTCCGCGTGCTTCTCCTACTCCAAATACGAGGGCCTTTGGACGATCTACAAAGCATATACACGTGCTAATTAATTAGCCTTCATGCATGTGCATATATACAGCAGCCGATCGGCGACATCCGAAGCTAAGTCAATACTCATTTATTTTCTAATCTAATATCCTATGACATAGTATGTCTTCAGATGTCTCCCACATACGCTGTGATATATTTTTGGCAGGAGCTGGGCAACCATCATGGGCATACACCAAAAGAAGCATCCGAGCTATTTAAATTAGCCATGTCGAGCCATCAAGTGAGCCGGCCAAACCGCTGAGCGAGCCACGTCGAGCCATCAACCGAGCCACTGAGCAGCTCCGCCGAGCTCCGACCACGTCGACCGCGACCCGTCCACCACATCCCGAGCGGCTCCGCCGAGCTCCGACCACCAGACCACATCGACCACTGTCCTGAGCAGCTCCGTCGAGCTTCGACCACCAGACCACGTCCCGAGCGGCTCTAGTCGAGCTCCGACCACATCGACCACCAGACCACGTCGCAATGATAATCGCCGCGAAGAATGGCGCTACGACAATCGCGACCACAGTCATGACGACAGGTCGAAAAGCTCGAGGACCGGACAACTTCATCGCCACCGATCAGATTTCTATCAAAGATAAGTACACTTCTAATATTTATATTTAACACAATTTTCATTACGACATTTCTCCACAACGTCCTTGTCATGATTATTCTTCAAATAGCGTTTGTCCATGTATACCATCTTAAATATAACATACAACTATACTTAATGCAAATCCTCGATCAGTCATGTTGATGCTCGATGCCTCCAGAGACGGCCCTGTCTCTGGCTCCTCCCTACACATGCACGAGTGTCTGCCCTCTGCGTTATGGGTGGTCGGCAGCGGCTCCTTAGCGACGCTTTGTTCTTCCTACACGTGCACGGGCTCCGCGCCCCGCGTTATGGTTAACGGGCTAGCTAGGGCTGGAGACTCAGCTACATACTAACTGGTCGGGCAGTTTATATTTAGTATAAACACAAACTTCACATTAACACTGATGTTTACAAAGCACCAACTGCTTTATCACATCATGCTCATTTGCAAATGACTACTGAGCGTCATACGCTATTTCTTCACCTCTGATTTTTCTCCATAATTTATTATTTTGTACATCATGTACTACCATTCTACATATTTATATTGCAGTAATTTCGAGCTATGCTCGAGGACTTCATCGCTCGCTTCTTGACCTACGCTCGGGGACTGCCTCGATCACTCTCCGACCACGGCTCGGGGACTTCGTCGCTTGCTCCTCGACCTATGCTCGGGGACTGCCTCGATCACTCTCCGACCACGGCTCGGGGACTTTGTCGCTCGCTCCTCAACCTATGCTCGGGGACTGCATCGATCACTCTCCGACCACGGCTCGAGGACTTCGTCGCTCGCTCCTCGACCTGTGCTCGGGGACTACCTCGATCACTCTCTGACCACGGCTCAGGGACTTCGTCGCTCACTCCTCGACCTATGCTTAGGGACTGCCTCGACCACTCTCCGACCACGGCTCGGGGACTTCGTCGCTCGCTCCTCGACCTATGCTCGGGGACTGCCTCGACCACTCTCCGACCATGGCTCGAGGACTTTGCGTCTCGACTACATGCGACTGGCAACTCGCATACAGTTGGGATATTTTTTCTCACTCAGACCTTGCTACAAGGCTCATACCTCGCCTTCCAGCAAGCTCGGGGACTACATCGGTACGATGCACCTGCCGGTACATCTCGTATCGCCTGTACGACGATTGGGTTCTCAACTTAACTGGGAATTCTTTTTAGACCCTGGCACCACGTGCCTACGTCACCTACTACCAGGCTTGGGGACTAAGTGGGCACACTTCACCTTGCGGTGAATGTGTTTGTTTTTTGACCCCTATGCCTCTGATGATCAAGGACGCTACGCTTCAAGACACACTTACGTTTCTTTTCAGAAATACAAGTGGGCACACTTCCCAGGATGGAAATCTTTTTCTTTCTTCTTAAGAGCACCATACATTCTTCAGACAACCTACTTCTCCGGCGACAACGGTGGTCGAAGATGTCAAGAACTCAAGCCTCACTGTTCGGAGAAGGTTGAAACGGCGTGTCGCATCAGAATACATGGCGCTCGGGGACTAGCTGTGGGGGATATACCTCCGGGTACCACAAGATGGTACATGGGCCGCACCATCCGAGGTGGCCCAGCCCGTAAGATCAAGGCGTGCACATCAAGATTACAAGTCGTATTAGATATTGTAATAGTACCAAATTGGATACTTTACTTGTAACCTTGTCTCTTCGGAGTATATAAGGAGAGACAAGGGTCCCCTAGAGGACAGGTTAATATATATACATCTCAATACAATACACCAAAGACACAGGACGTAGGGTATTACGTCGATCAGACGGCCCGAACCTGTCTAAATCGTTGTCTCTGCGCCTTGTGTCACCATCTGATTCCTGATTACGCGCACCGTCTACCGATAATCTACCACCACGGGCACCCCCCTCGGTGGACTGCCGACCATATTTCGTCGACAATGACGAAGTTTTCTAGGCCCACTTTTGCTGTTTCCAAGTACCACAGATGGAACCTCCTTACCTCCGAACGCTAAAACTAACATGCATGCCGATCCGGCGCAGTATATCGGTGAGTTGGGGTGGCAGCGGTGGCGCTTGGAGTAAGGTAGCTGATCTCTAGCTAAGGAGATCGGTGGGTTGAGGGCAACAATTGTGGTGCTTGGAGATGCATGCTCGATCTGGAGAGAGAGAGAGAGAGAGAGAGAGAGAGAGAGAGAGAGAGAGAGAGAGAGAGAGAGAGCACATGGAGGATATGAGTGTGCAATGGCTAGTCTCGAGTGTGAGGTGTGCAGTGGATGGTTGTGCGTGGAGTTCAAGGGCCTTTGGCTTTTCGAGAGGGCCTTTTAGGAGGTTTTCCTCTATATAAACAGCCCTAAGAGGGGTAGACCTCCCAAGAGCCTCACATCTAAAAATTGATTTACAAAGACTGCTATATTTTGGGTAGCCTCCACAAATGGGCTAACCATGTCCAAAAATTACTGTGTGTTTCTTTGAGACGGAAACACTTTTGGCATGCCTATGTAGATAAAATGGGTTTTCTCCAAAAATCATTACATCAATTTTGTCGCAATGCATATTTCTGGATTTTTTTGGAAATACTGTTAATACTTCATTTCTTTATTAGTTTGTTGTGATCCTAATCCGAGATTGTACATTACCTTGTGCAGGTCTATGTAGAGGGTCGTAGTACACATGCTGTACAAACTGCTTGGGCGATGCTAGCTTTGATTTATGCTGGGCACGTTCAATTTGATCAACACATATTGTTCAGTGACAGGAATACTCAGCTAGATGTGAAAACAAGTTATTTCTTTTAATATATATAATGAATCATGGCAAATCTATGAATATGTAGATACCTGGATGAATGTGTAGATCTGTATGTGTTAGATTCACAAATTTAGCCTAAAAATATTTTCATAATGTTGCTTTTTACTAGATTTGACAAATACTACTATATCACAATAAAATTAATGCTTGTGTTGTGCTTTCAATATATCAAATTAGTATCCGAAGTGTCACTTGTCGATGACTAGTAAAAACACCATGTTGATTGCATCCACCTTGTTCTAATTTGTGTGACAATTAGATGGAACGTGACCCAACACCATTACATCGAGCAACAAAAGTATTGATTAATATGCAGTTTGAGACAGGAGACTATTCTCAACAAGTGAGTTTTCCAAACATTTTTCTGACACAAAACACTATCTTTTTTGAAAAATTGTAATTTCTCCCATCTTAAATGTATGTCCATTTTGGTTGTGCTAAGTAAACATTTCTTACTTAACCATCAATATAATAGATCACAGTAACACAAGCTAGAAATTACTAAACTAGTATATTTTCACTCATATATATAACTATTTTCATTGAAGATAATACATTTTTGTTGATATTGCTAATCATAGTTACAATTTTTTGACATATGACAAACCTAGATGGATTTATATTTGTGATCAGAGTTAGCAAGAGAAACATCATCTTTGTTGAGGCAGCTGAGCCCAGCTGTTTTCCCCTGTCGACTCTCTAGAGAACTCTATTAATTTTCTAATTCCCTAAAGGGTCATAGAAGATGTTGCTTACTCTTATTTATGTCATTCTATGCACATGCTAGGTCAATTTGTTCATTATTATTTCCATTATCTTACAGTCACATTCCTATATAATAGCCTTTTAGATAGTTGTATTGGTCAAAATAGAATGTGTGCCTATGTAATGTTCTAATTGCATTTTGTGTTCTATATATAGTACGTGTAAGGGATCATATACTATCTGCATATTTGTGTTTTTTTGCACTTACACCTTGTTGTGGATATCTCATTCTAGAATTATTACCATGCAAGACAACAATGTTGCTATTACAGTTCCCATAAACTACACCAATACTATTACTAAGAAGTTTGTTGCATTTTGAGTGTAGGAACATGTTTGTAACACCCTGGTGTTACATTGTAATGTTTTGCTGAAACATTTCGTAAGCATCTGGAATTGTGTGCATATGTGTATGACATGAAGTATAACTCGATGTTCGGCATTTGAAACATTCGTATGAAACGTGAGTCCATGGTTACGTTTCATATAATACTATGTAATCGAATTGTTTGGGAAACGAAAAGGCTAAAGAACGTTGGCTAACGGCGATGAAATAGGTGTGGTCGGATAAGGATAGCTGGTTAGTACCTCGAGTAGGCTGGGTTTGTTTCCGACGCGGAACCGTTCGTTTCAACGTCGTTCGCGTAAGTTTTGAAAGTGGTCGACGATGCCACTTTTGGCAAACTCTGTGGAACGATTGGCTTAAGAAGTAGCGCGATGTAATGACTTGCGGTCGATAGTTTGATGAACCTTCTTGTGCATCGAGCAATTAGTTTAGCGATTGGAGCTTTTCGTGCAAGGTTTCTCACTGCTTTAAAAAGCGTGCATGACACCTGGCTTAAGCCCTGGGCACGGTCACCACCCGCTGCTGGCGTGCCAGCACCCACTGCCGCGCCTGGCTGCGTCCCACTGCGCCGTGCACGCACACGGCCTATGCGTCCTAGCCGCCTGCCCCGCTGCTGCCTACGGCCACGGCCCTCGATGCTGCTCGCCTGCCGCCATGTCTGGCTCGCCCTGCGCGCCAGCACAGGCCATGTTTCCTTGCCGCCGAGATGCGATGCACACGTCTTGCTCTGCGCTGCCTTGGCCGGGAGCGCGCCGGTCCCGCGCTGCACGCCGCCCATTGCCACGCCAGTTCTGACATCGCTTTGGCTGCTTGTGCGTTGGACGGCAGTATGCCCGCCGTCACCTCATGTCACACTCGCGCTATGTCCCTTGTCGGATGCTGCCCGCTGCATCGCCGTACCGTTGCCTCATCGGCTTGCTGCCACGCCTTACTGACTGGCGCCTGGAGCCATGCCCTACTGCTTCCCCAGGGCCGTGCACACCAGTAATTGTTTTGATGACCACCGCAGGTCCGAGCCAGGCCGCGCCATGACTCCCCTATCTCCCCTGTCTCCTTGGCCGCCATGACGATTTCCCCCAATACGCCTTAACCATAGCCGTAGACTTCAGTTCATCTTAGGCTCAGCTTCGTTAGGCATCTGGCTACACCCTGTCCCCACCTTACTGTGTGTGTCCTTGCACATGGCTAGAATTTCGTAATTCCGTATCACCGGCTCCATAAGGCCGAGCGGACGCCCTCCAACGGCGAGCTAGCCCCGCAGTGCATCTCGTAGCGATTCAGTGCACCCACAGTCTCGCCATATCCTCCTAAGCACCCCATGCACCGTAGCCGTAGCTTCGCAGCAGGCCAGCCACCACCACGGCGGTCGTGCCACCGTCGGGCACCACCGCACCGCTGCAAGCGCACGTGGCTAGCCTTGCTCAGACCGCCTCCAACCAAACCATCAATGCGAAGGTATCGGTGAGTACTCCCTGGTGCTCGCTAGCTCGTGTGCTGTCCTCGCTTCACTGTTGCTCATAGGAACGAGCCCGCCTTTGCAGGTCAGGAGCCACCGCCCAGGAGGGAGTTCGTGCCTACGTCTCTGCTCGCCGTGTCGCCTCCAGTAGCTTCTACGTGTCATCAAGGTACCTATCGACCCCTTAGGTAGTCAGTAGGGGTTCGGGTGAGGCCGGCGTGGTCGCCCGGTGCCGTGCCGTCGCACCGGTGCGCGCCCTAGGGGCCAGGGACTTAGTCGCGGTGAAGACGTAGAAGTGGGAGGGTGCAGATGTAAAACTGTAGAGTAGCGAAACAGTACCGTAGAGCTCGTAGCAAATACCGAGTACGTCGGGGGTGCCCGTGCATTTTTGCCGACGCGCGTAGGCCTTCCTCGTCGCGGACCGTTGGCCGTCTGGGCCGCGCGCTGGGCTGCTGTCGCGCGCGGGCGGGATGACACGCTGGACCGGGCTGCGTGTGGTGGGCCGGCGAAAGAGGATTCGGTTTTCCTTATTTCCTAGAAATAGAAATGCTTATTATTTTCTGTTATGAATCCAACTTCGATAAATCGTAGTAAATTGCATGGTTGTCCAAAAATAGCGAAAGTAAGTTTGTTAGGTTCGCAAAAATGTCATCTACCTGTTAGTACAGTTAGTTCACCATTAGCTGTTAGGGTGGTAGGCTCATAAGATTTAAGTAGAAAGCTTAGCGTTATATCGGTCAATAATTGCAGGAATTGTTGTGGCAAACCGACAATAGCTTTAGCTTTGAAATCGTTACAGTAGGTTCCTTAGGCCTTTATATACTTGCTATAAAAATTGTTAGCCGTAGAGCGAGTTGCTTAATAGCGTAGTTATTATCCTTGCTTTATTGTATGTATCGTAAATTGGCATTAGGAGTAGGAATATTCGTAGTCGCCGTAAGAATGTATGTCACGTTCATACTTGTTAGTGGTGCTGGTACGTAGCTTAGACTTTAGTGGGTAGATCTCACTTAGTAGTTTAATAGATGTACTTTTAAGCGAAGAGTTGTTGTTGTCATATTATTAAGCATTGCATCATCATTTCATGTAGATCACAAACAGGTAGACTTCATACCCGTCTGCGAGCCGGAGTATGACGAGGTGATCAAGGAGTACGAGGAGGAGCTCTTCGCACAGGAGGGAGCCCAGGAGCCTGTTGGTACTGACTTTGCTGACCTGGCACCTACCCAAGGCAAGCCCCGGTGCATAACCCCTATTTTTAAATGATCACTGAATATATTTATATGATATGCATTTATGTTACAGGCATTTTATGGAAACTACAGGCATAAAAATATCCACCATGAGTCCTACTAGTACAGGTCGAGTAGCTGCTATGCTCAGAGTGTCGGTAGCGTGAGTAACCTACCATTACTCGCAAATAGGTGATTAAACTATGATATCATGATGAAATAATGGAAAGGAAAATGGTGACCGGGTAGGGATGTGGATTTGGTACTAGTGGGTATGAGGGGTTGTGTCCTGCGGCCAACAGGGCATAGCCCGGTTACACTTTTTTCCTGTCTGTGTCGATTAAGGACCGGTCGTTGCATATGACTCTAGGCAAGTCACAGATTATTGTCCCGATCACATACTTGGGTATGGGCGCAGGGAAGGCTTGCTGCTCTCTTGTCGTGGATCCGGCTCTTTTCGGACCGACTGATGGAAAGAGGAGGTGGTGGAGGTCCTTGCGCCGCACTAAGTCCGGGACTTAGAGGCGGGGGCTTGGAGTCCAAGTTTGGACGGGGACCTGGACACCCGGGACAGGAGAGTGGTGGGTTAGTCCTGCTTGTGCCTAGGGTACAAACGGGGCATGTGTCTTCGGGGCACCCAGCTGGGCACATTGATTCGCGAATCACCGGGTTATCCGGTACGGCTTGTCTACGGTTTAGCACCGTAGTAAGAACTGTAAGTGGAAAAAGGAGAAGGAACAGTATCGATTGCTCAACTCTTGCTTGAAAGTAGAACATGTGCTTATATAGATTGACTAGATGAAAACTTAATACGGCTGATGATAATAATGTACCAATAAGGACTCACTATTAGTATTGTTTTTTGCTAAAAGAGAACCAGCAAACCATAAAGCCTTGCATATTCCTTGGAGTCGGGAAAGTATTCCTACTGGTCAGATAAGTCTTGCGAGTACATTATGTACTCAGGGTTTATTTACCCCTGTTGCAGGTGATGCTTGAGGAGTACCTTGTATGGAGGATTCTTCTAGTGGGCTCAGACGAAATCCTTGTTATCTTATCGTTAGATGTTATCTTTTAATATTCTGCTGTTTGTCTTTCCGCACTCTGTATTTGGTATTGTAATAATGTACTTTTTAAGAAACTCTAATGTATGAGATGGACTTATGTTGTAACTCGTTCTCATTATTGGGTCCTTAGGAAAAATGTGGATCTTTCGGGTTCTCCCTCGGGGTGTGCCTGACGGACACCGCTTGCTGTAGTTGCTTTCAGGGTGCTTAGAGTCTGGTGGTAGACGAGCGCCTCCGTAAGTACGCTATTCCGGGTGGTTCTGTCACAATGTTGGCAACACCAACTCTTATGTTTACTTCAACTACCCCAACTACCGCATTTTGTTTCCAATTTGGGCTCTTGGGGAGTATCGCCGTAAACTATTTGCCAAGAATAATTAAAAGGAACTCAAGCAAAGCAAAAATGTCATACACATAATTGAGTTTTACTAGAGAAAGATTGAGTGGAATCAATAAAAGCACTTGTATTTATCGTTGTTTGTAATTTTGGATCCACTTAGAAGGTTACAATTCCAGCTAGAAATTAGTAACATGTATATTTTAATACTTGGTAAACACGCTTTTGCATGCATGATTGTAGTTAATGTTGTTTTCTGATATTGGTCTTGTTTATTTCCAATGCGCCCATTTTTACAAGGTTGAGACATTAAAGAATTTGTATGTTGTCAATATACTTATGTGAATTGATTTAGATGACACTTGGATACAATATGGAAATATATTAAATAGATCACACCCTAGCCGTATTAAACTCCACTCTAACATTTTAGAAATTATGAAGCAACCCTCTTGAAATATGAAACCACTACTACCGAAGCGTTTTTCCCAGCGGCCAAAACTCATTTTTTTAGGCAGGCAACACATCAGCCTCCAAACCATCGCCTATGTTAATAGTGATTTCCATAGTCGGCACAAAAGTCTGCCACCCTTAACTGAGGTTTACATATAGTCGGCACAAATGCACGCCTCCAAAAATAAACTCAGAAACAAAAAAAAAATCATCTAGCGAGTCCATCAAGCCCACTGAGCCTGTCGACACCGTCCACCCGATCGTGGTCATTGCCATAGCCTGTTGGTGATGGGGAGGCGGTGGTGGTGGAGATCCGCGGCCGTCGTTCGATCCGGGAGATCCGCCGCCATGGCACGAGCAGCCCTCTGGCTCATCACGAGTGGTGTGCCGCCAGGGTGCAAGTGGCCGCCACCGCCGGGGCGCCGCCTTCACTGTTGGAGGGGAACGCCGTCGTTGCTCGTGAATTTTGCTCGATGCAAATAGGGAGAGAAGAGACTTGGGGCTGGTTTTGATTGAGTGGAGGCTTGCGGCCGGGGGTGTGGGTGGTGAACACTATTATATATGCTAGGGTTTGGTCGTAGGCTGAGTGGGCCGAATGGGCTTCCCTTGATTAACCGAGACGGGCTTATTAAGAGGTCCGCCTCTGAAATGGATTTTGGGAGACGGGCCTATGTTAATGGATTTTGAGAGATGGACTACTTTTGACCACCTCCGTAAATCCATTTTATGAGATGGTCAATATGCCATCACCTCCGTAAATAAAGTTACCACATCTAAAAATCCCCAGGTGTTCTAGGAGACAATTTGTGACCGCCTCCATTAATGATTGGGTGGTGTCTCGCAAAATTATTTATGTAGTAGGGAACACCGACATATTACGACCCAAAATATTCCTCTGGACATCGCTATTTTCAATAAGGAAATATTTTATTAAATTTCAAAGCAGTTACATCAAGTTTGATATAACCCTCTTGAAAGCACTATCGATCTGAAGTCGCATGCACTCTAAGAGTAATCAAACCAAAAACTACCCATGTGCCTAACAAAAACACGCCTTGGCCAGTGCTCCAATTGCTAACATTGCAACCAAATCATTGGAAACGCCCGAGGTGTTCCCAGGACCATGATAGTATTCGTTCACCATGTACATGCTGGAAAAAAGTTTTTTTTATTGTTTCAGATGCGTTTTAGACTGATTTCAAAACATTGGATCTTAAATAGATGTTCAATGTTTTTAAATTTAATAATAAGATTTGACATATGGGCTGCAATCTAGCTTCGGCGTTTAAAAAGTTCTTGTTGATCTAGAACAACGACTACATCGAGAAAAAACATTAGAGATGAAGATGATAGAAAAAAACTAGATAGAATATTATATCTTATTGATTTTATAAATGTTAATATTAATTTAGGGATATTCGAGTTTTAATATAGTTTCTCGTCCCCTGTTAAAGAAAGTTAAGTAAGTTTGATGGACATACCGAAAACCTTCGTGGCTTAGGGCAACCACAATGTACAGTAACTAGTCTATGTATATAGGACCTATGTGACCATTCATTGAACTTATTTTTTTACAGTGTTCAGTTAACAAGTAGTTATAAGAAGAGTCCCACTAGAGATAAAAAAAAAAACTTCCTCTTCCACCCTTTCAACCAACAAAAGACAGAGAAGTAAGAAATGATAATTTTTTTTTTTGTTTATAAGTAGTTCATAATCTTATGAGTAGCTTTTGCTACACTTTAGAGCCTCTTTTGGTTCTCTCCTCTAAACTTTAGAGCTCTAAAAGCTCTAAAGCACTTTAGATCACTTTTGACCTTAAGGTGGATTAAAGTTTAGAGCTAGACCATTAGTTTGAAGCTTTAGCTCTAAAATTTAGAGAAGCAAATCTCAACAGGCCCTTGTCCTATATGACATGTAAATTGAACAATAGCCCGGTTTGTTTTCCCACTCCTTTTAATGACATGTAAAATTGAACAATTAGCCCGGTTTATTTTTCCCACTCCTTTCAATCTCCTGGAAAGGTGGTAAAGGCACTTAGGAGAATGCGGGAGGAGCAAAGCTGGAGCAGGAGTCACCTTTCTACTAATGCGTCCAAATCATGAAAGAGGGGTCGAAAAAGCTGACAAACAAAACAAAACTACTCAAGCGTCATGCATCAACATTTTCTTTTCTTCTTGGCCATTGCACACGCACCATGGGGAGGAGGGAAACGTATCCCGTATCCATGTAAGATCCCTCTCTACTCCGTCTCCGCCCCCATGACATATCCCTGTCACCCCATTCCCTTTAGCCCCTTTTGATACTACGATACCTCAAAGACAGGTCTCCGGCGGTGATCCAGTCTCCATTACCATCAGTGTCGTATTTTCCTCACTCTCCTCTGCTCCATTGCTAGTCTCCACTCCACTCGTTCTCATCCCCCTCCAAAGTTCTCTCCTTCCTCCCTTTGCCATTGTTTTGGTGAACCACCTTCTCAACAAATCCAAGCGAGCCAAAGCAATACCCGCACCACCATTGCCATTGCTGACCACTCCTCTTCTTAACCTCCCTTCATGCATGCTGCATGCCACGGCATCACCGCTTCACCTCACCCCCACCGCCATGGCCGGCACCAATGGCGCCCCTCGCCTTCTCCGGTTCCCTACTACTGCTACCACCTCGATGCCGCTGCGGCAACTGCTAGTGCTACTACAGCTACTATGCCTCGCCTCGGCGCTTAACCAAGACGGCATACTGCTGCTGTCCTTCAAGCAATCGCTCGCCTCCGACCCCCTCGGCTCACTCTCCGGCTGGGGGTACGCTGACGCCACGCCCTGCGCATGGAACGGCGTCGTCTGCTCGCCGGACTCGCGAGTCGTCAGCGTCGTCCTGCCCAACGCGCAGCTCGTCGGCCCCGTTGCCAGGGAGCTCGGCCTCATCGAGCACCTCCACCACATTGACCTCTCCGGCAACGCGCTCAACGGAACCATTCCGCCCGACCTGCTCCGGGCACCGGAGCTACGCGTGCTCTCGCTCGCTGGCAATGGCATTACCGGCGACCTGCCGGAGCAGGTCGGCCAGTTGCGCAGCCTCCATGCGCTCAACCTAGCTGGCAACGCGCTCTCCGGCATCATTCCGCAGAACCTTACCCTGCTCCCCAACCTTACCGCCGTCTCGCTCGCCAGCAACTTCTTCTCCGGCGCGCTCCCCGGTGGGGGTTTCCCGGCGCTGCAGGTGCTTGACGTCAGCGCCAACCTGCTGAACGGCACTCTCCCGTCGGACTTTGGAGGGGCCGCGCTTCGGTACGTCAACCTCTCGTCCAACCGCATCGCCGGTGCCATACCGCCGGAGGTGGCGTCGCATCTGCCGGCCAATGTCACCATCGACCTGTCCTACAACAACCTCACCGGCGCCATCCCGGCGGTGCCGCCGTTCTCGGCGCAGAGGCCCACGGCGTTCGAGGGAAACGCCGAGCTCTGCGGAAGGCCGCTGGACAGCCTCTGCGGTTTCACGCCCTCCTCTGCCGTGGAACCCCCGAACAGTACCGCGAAGTCGCCGCCGGCCATTGCGGCGATCCCCAGGGACCCGACGGAGGCGCTTCCTGGCGATGCTACCAGCAGTGCCGCTGGAGCTTCGGCGTCCGGAGAGCAGCGCGGCAGGATGCGTCTTGCTACCATCGTCGCCATCGCCGCCGGTGACAGTGGCTGGCATCGCCGTTCTATTCGTGGTGGTCCTGTACGTGTACCAGGTGAGGAAGAGGAGGCAGCGTCAGGAGGTGGCGAAGCAGAGGATGGGCGGCGTCGTGTTCAAGAAGCCGGAGCCGGATGAGTCTCCGGACGCCGTCAGCCGGAGCCTTTCCTGCTGCCTGCGCAAGAAGGCCGGCGACGAGAGCGACGACACGGAGGAAGTCACGGACACGTTGGCCTCCTTCGCCGCCAAGGAGGGCATCACAGGCACGAACAGCAAGGCGGGAGTTGAAGCGGCGGCGAGCAATAAGAAGAAGGGCGGCGACGGCGCGGTGCTGGTGACGGTGGACGGCGGCGCGGAGCTGGAGCTGGAGACGCTGCTGAAGGCGTCGGCGTACATCCTTGGCGCGGCCGGCAGCAGCATCGTGTACAAGGCCGTTCTGGCCGACGGTGCGGCGCTGGCGGTGCGCCGGATCGGCAGCGACTGCGCGGGCGTTTCGGCGGTTCAGCGAGCTGGACGCGCAGATGCGCGCCGTGGCGAAGCTGCGGCACGAAAACATCCTCCGGCTGCGCGGCTTCTACTGGGGTCCCTGACGAGATGCTCATCATCCACGGCTTCGCCGTCAACGGCAGTCTCGCCAACCTCTCCATCAAAAGTACGTTATCTTTTCAACACATATTTTTTTAGCAAAAAAAAAAACACATATATTTTTTAGCAAAAAAAAAAACACACGACGAGCAGCACGCAGCAGCGCAGCACCAGCCGTGCGCTTTCTACACCTTGACTGTCCTGAGCAACTTATGTGCCTCGACTGCCTGTTCGCGCATGGAGAATCGCGCCCGGCCAGGGGGCCCACGACGCGACGACCATGCCGAACTAGGCATGGCAATAGAATCAACCGCTCTGTAATTTGTTCTTCTATATAAAAAAATGTTTTCTGTGATATAGTAATTGTCTGAAGGTAGAAGAAGACTCGAGATAGAAGAAGGACAGAAGTTGTTGGATCTTAATCTTATGGTACCAAAAAAAAATTCATATCTTAAGAATTATATAAAACATATGGTTGTGTACTCGACAGAGTCGTTTTAATCAATCCATCATCATCATCCCATTTGTTTCTTTCTTGTGATCAAATGGGTATTTTCGTCGCTTTACATAATTAATGTTGCTAATAGTACTAACGCACATTGTTATCTCATCATCATCCGCAGGGAAACCGGGGTCGTCGCCGATCAACCTCGGTTGGAGCGCTCGTCTCCGCATCGCGCGCGGCGTGGCGAGAGGCCTCGCGTACCTCCACGACAAGAAGTGGGTGCACGGCAACGTGAAGCCAAGCAACATCCTGCTGAACGCGGACATGGAGCCGCTGCTGGCCGACCTCGGCGTGGACCGGCTGGTGCGCGGCGCGGACGGCGGCGGGCTCATGAAGCCGTCGGGGGCGACGTTGGCGGGGCGGTTCGGGAGCAAGCGTTCGGCCAAGAGCCTCCCGGACCTGTCGCCACCGCCCAGCCACTTAGGCACGACCGCGCCGTCAGCGAGCCCGGTCGCCGCGGGCGCTCCGGCCGACACGACGGCGGCGCACTACCGGGCGCCGGAGGCCGTGAGAAGCCCCACCAGGCCGAGCGGCAAGTGGGACGTGTACTCGTTCGGCGTGCTGCTGCTGGAGCTGGTGGCCGGGCGCGCGCTGACGAGCATGGAGCTGTGCCAGTGCGCGGCGGAGGAGAAGGCGCAGGCGCAGGCGCTCCGGGTGGTAGATCCCGCGCTGCGCGGCGAGATGGAAGGGCAGGAGGAGGCGGTGGCGAGCTGCCTCCGGCTGGGCGCCGCGTGCTGCGCCATGGCGCCGAGCAAGAGGCCGTCCATCCGAGACGCGCTGCAGGCCATGGAGAGGATACCTGCTGCGGCTGCGGCTTCCTCCTCGTCGTCGTCCTCAGCATCCACGGCAGCACACCATCGTTAGTGAAAAAAAAAAGAACACGCCTTTGCGTTGGTTGCGATTGTGATTCGTGCAGTCAAAATTTTATTTGTCATGGATGCGTGCTTGTAGCTTATGTTATCTTCTCTGTACCATACCATCATTCACGGTTTTGTAAGTCGAGTCCGAGCTCCTGAAAGGAATTGGTTTGCATGGTTGCATTGCATCTCACTTGGTTTTGATGGCAGTTCCAATTCATACAGCAATCGCTTCTTCATCGATCAATCGTGCACTATAATAATGTATAGTACTACAAATAAATACGGCTCCCTGCGACAAATGTTAGCTGTCATCAGTCTTGCTCTAAACAAGGTTAGAGCGCCCGTGATGGATTCCTCTTCGAGCGCGGGAACGGGGAAGACTCCAAAAAGGTGTCTGCGCCTCACATGGCATGGATGGGTTTTGGCGCTAACCCCACCCGCAACCGCAAGGCAACAAAACATACATCTGCTGGCTGCTGCCCACCACACCACCACTCCTTGGTACGGGAGATGCCATCATTTCATATCATACACTTCTTGCGTGTCAGGGCGTGCGTACGTAGTACGTGCAGTAACATTTGTTTTTACAAGCAATTTGGGATAGAAAAGAAAACCATACTACAGCTTTAGTAGTACTTTAGTGGTCGACGATGACCAGACCCGTTGCTAAAACTAACATGCATGCCTGACACTGCCTGCACTCACAAAATGCAGCCATCATCAAGTGTTTAGGCTGTGCATGCCTGTTCCGGTGGCTGCAGGAGAAGCAGCCGGGGTACTAGTAGTATAGTAGGTATGGTTGCCGCCTAGGACTTGCGCTTGGAAGGTGCCGGCCCTTTTCGCCATTACTTTTTTTTTAGTCCTTGGACGGTGTCGGTCCTTTTCGCCGGACTTTTTTAATGAAGAAATAGTATTTTTTCTCGTAGCAACAGTACTGGTATTAGGACTAGGGATACCCAAAAGAAAAAGCTGATGGCCGCGATCGCTAACTTTCTCGGATAGGTCAAGAGTCTTGGTCTCGCTTGGCCCCCGAAGGTACGGGCTCCGTCTCGTCCGACCTCGAGGGCGTGGGATCTGGGTCACCCGACCACGAGGGCGCGGGCTCCGTCTCCCCCGACCTCTCGGACGAGAGCCTCGTCACATTCGACCCCGAGGGCGTGGGATCCGCCTCGCGCCGATCCCGAGAGCGCGGGCTCCGCCTTCGCCCAACAGGATTTCACACCGCCCCAACCACTACGGGTCTAAGGGTACGAGTCCAGAGTCAAACTTCTGACGCCAGAAAGGGAGTAGGCGCGTCTTGACGTGACTCACGGCCATAACGGGCCATACCTGAAGACTCACATCGCCAACAATGTCGGGCGTGCCAATGCTGTACTACCTAATACCCGTACGGCCTCCGGCGGAGATATCTGCCCACCACGCCGCTCGCCGGGATGGAATAGGAGCGCCATGACCAGCTAACGACGCCCACGTACAAGCGCCAGTGATGAACAAGGTCACGACGTGAAACCATCCCCATCATCATCTACAGGACTGACGGGACCTGCGTAAAGGAGATGATGGGCGCCACGACCGTAGGGGCCTTCTTCCTCCTCGCTCTCTCTCTCTCTCTCTCTCTCTCTCTCTCTCTCTCGTGTAACCCGTGTCTTCCCCTTCGTCTATAAAAGAGAAAGATGGACGCCCCCAGAGGGGGGGGGGGCTTCCAGGGCACGACATCTCTAAGACATAACGCCCACATGCCTCAACAGCTAGCATACGATCATTTCACCAGATACTTGGGACCGACTCCCTCTCTCGCCCGTTTGTAACCCCTACTGCAAACAGTGCCGGTAACACGAGCAGCAACAGACTGGACGTAGTGACATTCCTCTTGAACCAGTATAAATCCTTATGTCCTCCGAGCACAGCCATCCGGGTCAGACACGCAAATCACAAAATTTACTAGCTGGTGATCCGAAACACCGACAGTTGGCACGCTAGGTAGGGGCCTTTTGCTTATCTCGTCGACAACTACCGGCCATGGATGGCTAGCCGCGGTGTTAGCATGGATTTCTTCATCACCGCAGAGGGAGTGCTGGCATGGGCTCCCGCCCCGTCCAACTTCTTCGCTCCACCGACCTCGATGCAACCATCGTGGCCCTTGAGGAGCTACGGCTGCACGCCTTAGAGGCCCGAACCCCCAGGAGCGACCAGCTCCTCGGCTTCGACTATGGGAGGCTAGAGCACTTGCTCGATGCATTCCTAGGACCCCGACCGTCTCGAGAGGACCTGTGCTGCCTCACCTTCTCGTTCACCAACATCACGATGCAACTTGCTGGAGGGGAATCGCTCTCCCCAGAATACCTCACCCGGAGCGCCCCAACAACGTTCTCGTTCGGCCTGCGCAATACCACAGGGGGGACCATTGGTCACCTCACGGCACAGTGCATGCACCCGTCCCCCATGGATGGCGAATTCGTGGGTATGACGAAACTACATCGCAGAATCTTTCCAAATCCTTTTCGCGAGAGATTTAGAGACAACCTCCAACTCTGACTCCAGCAGGGAAAGCCATCACCCCTTGCGAAGAATGCTTCATGGTAGACACCCTCGAGGGACGCGTTGAAAATGTCCACGAGGGAGGGACTACTCCTACAAGTGACCCGACGACAAGGTCAAGGGAGAGGCGGGTGAAAGCTCTAGTTTGGTTTTGGTTAATTGATGAAACCCTAAGTGCTAACCTAGTATATCAAAGTGATTATGAGATAGGTAGCACTACTCCAAGTAATGATGCAATGATGAAGATCATGATGATGGTGATGGCATGGTGATGATCAAATACTTGAACTTGGAAAAGAAAAAAGAGAAAAACAAAAGGCTCAAGGCAAAGGTATAAATAGTAGGAGCCATTTTGTTTTAAGTGATCGAGACACTTAGCGAGTGTGATCACATTTAGGATCGATAGCCGTACTATTAAGAGGGGTGAAACTCGTATTGAAATGCGGTTATCAAAGTGCCACTAGATGCTCTAACTCATTGCATATACATTTAGGATCTAGTGGAGTGCTAACACCCTTGAAAATATTTGTGAAAATATGCTAACACATATGCACAAGGTGACACACTTGGTGGTTGGCACATTGGAGCAAGGGTTAGAAACTTCACTGGCGGAGTGTCTACCCATAGAGTGCGGATAGTTCGATGGTGCCACCGGTGCCCTAGACAGAAAAGACAGAGGTCACTATAAGTGACCAGACGCTGGTCTCGATTGGACCAGCATGTCCAGTCAGGTGAAGCATGAAGACGCTAGCATCGGTCTCTGACCGGAACGCTAGGTCACTTAGTGACCGGACGCTGGAAGGTTGTGTTCGGTCCTGCTAACATGGCAGCGCATAGGGGAGTTGCCGTGTGACCGGACGCTAGGGTGTGTCCTGATTGAGCATGACTGGACGCGTCCGATCATGAAAAGTCATCTCTAGGATGCTTACTGGAAACGACCGGACACTAGGGTTAAGCGTCTGGTCACTTTAAGCTACTAGTGTCCGGTCATCACTTGACTGTTGAGATCGGGCGATCAACATTTGAAGAGAGGGAACACGTGGCATGCATCGCGTGACTAGATGCTAAGGTCTAGCGTCCAATCATTTTTACCAGAGCGTCCGGTCACCCTCGTGTTGTGCCTAGTGAAGGGGTACAATGTCTGCATTTCATGGGGGCTTCTATTTAATCCCCACAGCTAGCTCAAGCTCACGGTCTTGGCCATTTGCACTGATATAGCAACCTTATGAGCTTAGCCAAAGCCCTCCCACTCATCTCCATCATTGATTCATCATCTTTGTGAGATTGAGAGAGAATCCAAGTGCATTGCTTAAGTGATTGCATCTAGAGGCACTTGGTGTTCATGTTTTTGCTGCAGGATTCACTTGTTGCTCTTGGTGGTTGCCACCACCTAGATGGCTTGGAGCAGCGGAGGAGAATTGACACGAGTTGGTGATTGTTTGTGGCCATCTTCGATGATTTGTGAGGGGATTTGTACCTTCCCTGGTGGAGCGCCAAAAGGTAACTCTAGTGGATTACTTGTGTCATTGAGTTACCTCACTTGTGGATAGGTTCTTGCGGTGTCCAATTGTGTGGATGAAGTTCATGCAACACCTCTTAGCTGTTGAACCACCAAGTGTTGGTCGACACAACGGGGACATAGCGTGTTGGCAAGCACGTAAACCTTGGGAGAAAATTGGTTGTCTCTTACCCTTTAGTATTCTCCCGGTGATTGATAAAGTATTCATCTCATGATTGGTTCACTCCTCTACGCAGTGGTATTATCACCTCACTTACTCATTTATATTCCCGCAAACTAGCTAGATCAAGCTCTTTAGTGTAGCTAGATTTGAAAGCTTGCTTTGTGAATTAAGTTCATCTAGTAGAGCTCTTTAGTGTAGCAATTGTGAGAGCTCTTAGTGAGTAGTGACCTAGTGGATTGTGTGCCTAGTGATCATAATAACTAGAATTATTGGATAGGTGGCTTGCAACCCTTGTAGAGCTAGAGCAAGTTTGCATTTCGCTATTTGTTATACTAATCAAATTGCTCTACTTGATTTGTAGATTTTAAATAGGCTATTCACCCCCTCTAGCCATATTAGGACCTTTCAGTGGGGGGCCCATCAGTGCTTGCTGGATGGAGCAGCTAAGGGCATGGCACGAGGAGATCAAGGATGCATGACTCCAGATGGAGCAGAAGCGTGTGGAGCTCGAGCACAAGATCGAGCGTACATGGACACAATGACCATGCAGCGCGCCATCGCCTGTGACATAAACCGATGGATCATCGAGGATGACGAAGGCCTCTCGCACTTTGATCATGTAAGCTAGAGCATAGTTGATGTGGCTACCTTGCTCTGCGGGCTCCCGGAGCCCACAACACCCGAAGACTATCAGGCCCATCGCGAGATCCACACGTTGCTCGAGCACGCGGTGGTGCAATAGGTGAAAAGCTCGCTATCTCGGCGATGCAAGCTCAATTCTAGTCAGTGCATGTCTTCAGGACGACATGGACCAGGATGTATCCGTCCACCAGGCGCCCCGCTGACTATGGGGGGCTTGCCATGGTCTCGCTGCATGAGCATCTCGGCCCCAACCATGGCGCACGTAACACCCTAGACATCCATAGGTGTTGATGGGGGAACAGGAGAGAGGAGGCCAACCGTGGCTACCACCCTTGTCATGGCGGATGCTACGACAACGGCGAGGACTAGAGCCTGAGCCCCAATCTGCTAGGGCCCTAGGCTTTAGGTCGGCACACCCTCAACACGACTTTCCCACCGCGGTATCAACCACCAACCAACATCTCAAAATACTCCTAGAAAACAAACCCTAGCCTATGGCTCAAGGATTATCGGCTTGCTTGTCAAGCCAATGGTGCGGATAGTGATTACTTCATTATCTGCGACCTCCCCTTGTTCCTGGCTGATTCGGCAAGAACATGGTTGGAGCATCTTCCGCCCAACCAAATTCAAAGCTAGGTGGGCCTGAAAGTGATCTTTGTGGGAAATTTCTAGGGCACCTACACATGCCCTAGGAACCGCTGGGATCTAAAGAATTGCCGACAGAGGTCCAGGAAAACTCTCCTCGAGTACATCCGACTGCTTCTCCAGGCAATGCAATGAGTTGCTCGACAGTCGCTGACGCCGACGTCATTGGAGCCTTCCTGTTCGGGACCACCTACGAGTCTCTGATCCATAAGCTAGGAAATGGAAGGGCCCTTAGACCACCAAGGAGCTCCTCGACATCGCGACCAGCCATGCCTTAGGCAAGGAGGTAGGTTAGGGCGATTTTCGACCGCTCCAAAGTCAAAGTGAAGCAGGACGAGGACACCGGTGAGGGCACCTCCAACCGCCTAAACAAGAAGAAGGATGAGCAGTGACACGAGGGCTCGCTCATGGCTGCTACCAAGTGGAAAGGCGGCCGAGTGCCCATTGAGGGTGCTCCCGACCACTTTGAGAAGCTACTCAAGGGGCCATGCCTGAACCACGCCATCCTGTCAAACACCTATACAAGGACTGCGCCCTCGTGAAGCATTTCCTATTCGGTGGCTCCAAAAAGGGGGACTAGAAGAAGAAGCCTGAGCTGGCGGTGGATGACGCTGAGGGGAAGGATGGTGGCTTTCTAACGCAAGATGGCTACCTCATGATCTTCGGTGGGGTGGCGGCTTATGACACTAAGCATCGCCGAAAGCTCATGTGTCGCGATGTCTACACGGCCGAGCCGACCACACCATTTTTTCCCCGGTGGTCAATGTCCGCCATCACCTTTGACCGATCCAACCACCCAGATAGCATCCCGTAGCTGAGAAGACACCTGGTCATAGTTGACCTGACTATTAGCATGAAGCGGCTCACCAAGGTGCTGGTGGATTGAGGCAGCGACGTCAACATCATGTATGCCGAGATGCTTGATGCCATGGGCATCGACCTGGTCGCACGTCCCACCAACCTAGGCACCTACAAGCTCAAGACCATCGACGACAAAGTCTTCATCAATGCCTAGGAACATCGAATAGCTATGTCACTTTTACCCCTAGTCTATGTTAAGAATGATATTTCTGAAATGCAAAAACATTTCTTTCTTATTAGTTTCACTATTGTCTCCTCTATCTTTAGTGGCACGCGACCCCAGCAACAGCACGGGGTCGGGCCTCACTCAAGGGCTGATAAGAATGTATATACTTAGCAACATTCTTTACGTCTGACCCCTTCTACGTTAAGATCTAGAAGCAAGAGTTGCGGAAACAAACACTGAGTAAAACTGATCGGACCGCAAGAAACCTATGCTCCAGTGGCTACGGCGTTTTTGCTCACTAGTGTGATCAGAGTTTTTTCGCCCGCATCTCGAGCTTTAGAACCTTAACATCAGAAGGGATTGGATCACATCAACCTTCTTATACATAAAAAAGGAAAGGACCAAAAGCCCCTTCTTACGTTAAGATCTAAAAGCAAGAGCTGCGGAAACAAACACTGAGTAAAACTAGTCAGACCGCAAGAAACCTACACCCCAAGTGGTTATGGCATTTTTGGTCACTAGTGTGATCAGAGTTTTTTCGCCCACACCTTGAGCTTTACAACCTTAACATCAGAAGGGATCGGATCGCATCAACCTTTTACACAAAAAGGGAGAAGAACAAAAAGTCTGATCAGCCATAACAAAAGTTAAAAACTTGTCTACTTATTACAAGTTCACCACCTAGCCTATCTAACTAACTAACCCCTCGGGGGGATGACCTCATCCTCGATCTTGATAGATAGGTCCTACATGGGGAATCATGCACATGCCACCCCAGCTGCTCCTCAAAGGGCATGCCGGACAGCGGTTCACCTCTTGATGAGCCAAAATCCACCATAGGTAAGGAGGGATACAGAGCTGAAAATGCTCCCATGGCCCATTAAGACCTAGGAGGTTGAAGGTTGGCGCATCGATGGGTTCACAACCTGCTTCGGGGCACCTTTGGAGTGAGGGGTGGTTAAGGATGGGCCTGCTAGCGGCCAACACCTGGGAGCACGAGCACCACGGGCATCCCTGCCCATGTTTGAGTCTTGGCTGGTGCATAGTCCATGGTTTTTCCTTGAAGAAAGGCGACGAGCCCTTGGGACCGGTCGAATGGACCCGAGAACTATATGGACTAGCCGCCAGAAATCTAGAGTCAGTCACTAGCTGACCCATGCTGGACCCCCACGAATGGGAAGCTAGGGCTCCACTCAGACTAGCCCATTAATAGCTCACCGAACACCATGATTCGTCCATCGAAGAAAATATGGCATGGCTCAACCCCTCTGTTTTATAAAAAAACACGTAAGGGAGGACGATTACAAGATGAGACACCGCCTCGATCGGACCCCTATAATGAGTGGGGGCTTAGGGGAAGTTGGACTCATAAGGAGATTAACTACGCGGTCGCATAACAATGACAGATCGATCAGATCCTAGGGAGGGATCAGAATCAAGAGAAATCTTTTATGACCCCATGAGCCCCACAGTTGCGTGCTCCCGAGGAGTCTGATCACAACAGAGAGGAATCAGAAACCTACCAAGACATCCCATGGTCCGCAAAGGGAGATCAAAACCCTCAGAATCTATCCATTTGAAAAAGCCTTCGAAGGAGTATCCTACTCCTCCGCAAGCTCAGGGGCTATTATCGGGTATCAGAATTAGGGATACTTGGAAGAAGGAAGTTGATGGCCTCGAATGCTAACTCCCTCGAATAGGTCAAAAGCGTATCTTGGTTTCATTCGGCCCTAAGGGTACGAGCTCCAGTCTAGTCCGACCTCGAGGACGTGGGCTCTGTCTCGCCTGACCCCTTGGGCGAGAGCCTCATCACGTTCGACCCCATGGGCACGGGCCTCTACCTTGCCCAATCCCGAAGAGCACTGGGCTCCATCTTGCTCGACCCCTTCAGGCAAGGGCTCCACCTTGCCCAACCCCAAGGGCGTGGGCTTTGCCTCGCTCGACCCCTCGGGTGTGAGCTTTGCCTCCCCCGACTGAGATTCCACACCGCCCCAACCACTACGGGTCGAAGGGTACGAGTCTAGAGTCAAACTTCAGACGCCAAAAAAGGAGTAGACACGTCTTGATGTGACCCATGGCCACAACGGGTCAGTACTTGAAGACTCACATCAGCCAACAGTGTCAAGCATGCCAACTGCTATGCTACCTAATCCCCTAACAGGCCTCCGACGGGGATATCTACCCACCACGCCGCTCGCCAGGAAAGAATAGAGCGCCACAACCAGCTGATGACGCCCACGTACAGTGTCTGTGATGAACAGGGCCGTGACATGAAGCCATCCCCATCATCATCTATAGGACTGATGGGACCCACGTAAAGGAGATGATGGGCACCATGACCCTAGGGGCCTTCTTCCTCGTCGCTTATCTCTCTCTCGTGTAACCCAGTGTCTTCCCCTTTGTCTATAAAAGGGGAAGATGGACTGCCCCCAGAGGGTGAGGGGCTTTCAGGGCATGACGTCTCTAAGACATAACGCCCACATGCCTCAACAACTAGCATACGATCCTTTCACCAGAGACTTGGGACCGGCTCCCTCTCTCGTCCGTTTGTAACCCCTACTATAAATAGTGCCGATAACACTGAGCAGCAGCAGACTAGACGTAGGGACATTCTACCTGAACTAGCTGTAAATCCTTGTGTCCTCCGAGCACAACCATCCTGGGTCAGATGCACAAATCATAAAATTTACTAGCCAATGATCCGAAACACCGACAAATACTTTTCAGCTTATCTTTTCAGCAAAGCTGAACAGGGCTGGTTAATTTGGAGATTATTTTTGCAAGATTATCCAGTTACCCTCGATCAGAGAGGGAGTTGCTCGACGGTGCTCATGTTGGGTTGTGCACTGCTGTATTCTAGTCACTGTAGGAGAAGCTAGCGCGGTGTACTGTGTACTCTCACCATATACTATACTCTAGTACTGGTAGTATAGTATGGTTGCTACCTAGCACTATATTGTTGCGCTTGGGCGGTGCCACATGGCTGATGACGAGGTTGATTCTAAGATTATTTTTGCACTGATTACCTAGTTACCCTCGATCAGAGGGAGTTCCATGCATATAGGACCTGTTTGGATCAGCGCCCCGGCATACATGTGGCTCGGCCTACTAGGCAACTGATCCTACCCAGTCATCCAAAATCAAACTGCTTGGGAGCTCTACTTGGGTTTAGAGCTGCTTGGGAGGCAGCATCCAAAAAGACTCATATATATTAAGTATGTGTTTCATTCGTGTCCGCATATGTTCTTCTGAAGGCAACAATATCCTTTAAAGCATGTGCATAATACATAATTAAGATAATGAGGACCACACATTTCAAAGTTTTAGGATTAACGACATTCAGAACTGTAACATCCTAGTGTTAAGCTTGCATTTGCATGAACATAAACATCATTCTTTCATTCATGAGCATAAGCACATGAAATTGCATTCCATTCAGTCTATGTTTATCACATGTGATACTTAATTATACATGTATATGTTTGTGATCATGTTTGGCTAATGCAAGTGATTGTTGTTGGACACTAAAACACCTTATACACACTTAAGATGGAAAATGGAACCATGTTTGTATTTAGGACTTGGTCCAAAATAGCTTCTAAATGTTGGTTTGTTTCAAAATGTCTTTTTTATGATGTTGCTTTGACTTAAGTTGAATAGTAGCTTGAAGAGCTTGCATGGCAGTGGGCACTAAATAAAAGTTATAGTTCATGCCATGTAGAACGAACTTTATTTAAGGGTCAAGAACTGAATCAGTGTCTACCTTAGTCAAATAAAGCTCACAAGTTTCAACTTAATGCTGTTTGAACTTAGAAAATTTTGCTAAGTCCCAAACTGGTTTTCAGATTCAATGAACACTACTTTGGAGAATTTTCATTTGAAAACCGTTGGGAATTAGATCAAACTCCTTTAAGCAATCTTGTAGTACTCACATAGCTCTACACAATGGTGAAAAATGGTTGATCAAAATTCACCACAGTTTGGGAGATCTAAGGGTGCAAAATCACGCTATCAGTTGACTGAATCGGTACTTAACCGATTTCAAACTGGCCGGTAGTGGCCGACTGCGCGCAGGCCACGCACGCCGCGTGGTGGCAGTACGATAACGCCGGCCCACCCGGCCGAGCCAAAAGGGGGAGAATGCGGCCTCCCACTCACTCACGCTCTCACTCGCTCTCGCTTCCTCTTACGCAACCAAAGCAGAGCAAGGCACCATGCCGTCGCCGCTGCACCTTCACCAGCCAAGCATGCCACAATAGTAGCCCCGCCGTTTGATTTGACTCGCACGTAGCTCCGCCGTGACTCAGTCCACCTCCCCGAGCAGCTAGTGCCACCATTCGAGCTTAGGTGAGGCCACATTGCGCCAGGCCATTGCCGCCATGGTCGCAGTGCATCGTTGAGCTAGACCTCGCCCGTGGCTAGCCCTAATCCAGGCCTCTCTGACCTCCCTCACCCTCGATTTGTCTTCACTGTAGGTCCTAGAAGCTAGTGCCACAGCCCGTTGAACCGCTATCGCCTTGTCGGAGCCAGAACACGTGTCCGCATCGTGCGCGCCCGCCATTGCCACGAGCACAAGCTCACCACGGCCAAACCTAATCGGTCCACCTTCTCTTCTTCTTGTGCTTGTTTCCGCACCACCTTGAGCCCTAGTACCTTAACCCTAAGATGAGTGCATGTTGCCGGTAGTCACCTCGTCTGAACGGCAAGCACCACCATCGTGCACTGGGCGCTGCCTAGCTCTACGCACGTGGCTGGACCACACCACCGCTCCATCATAGCCCCTAACCCTAATCCTAACCCTAGCTTCCTTAGGGTTCACTGGAGCCTCCACCGAGCTCAAGCGCATTGCCTGAAACGGCAATGGCGCCGCCGCACACCTCCGTCATCCGCCATGTCCACCATCGAGCTAACTCTAGCGAGCCCCTCGGGCCAACCAACCCCTCTAGTAGATGCGCATGGGGGCGAAGAGCGCGATGGTGGTGACCGCGCCGCCAGACACCTCACCGTCGGTGAGTTCACCGCCGGTCAACCGCTGTCCCTATTTTCGGTAGCCGACAGGTAGGGCCGAGTTGACCGGGTCCCAGTAGTCAGCCGCACGGGTTGCATGCACCGGGTGCACGTAGCGTTTAACCTATTTCGATATTTGATTTAAATGTTTTCAAAAATTGATTGAAACTTAAAAAATTCATAACTAGAGCTAGGAATGTCAAAATTGAGTAAACCAAATTTTGTTAGATTCATCTTAATGAGTACTATCTGTTAAAAATATGAAACTTGATATGTGCTACAGTTTTATACCATGTTTAAATTATTTTTGTTTGTCCCTATTAACCTTAGAAAATCCATAACTTGAGTTTGGTATAGGCTAAAAATGTGATTCCAATTTTGTTGGTCATGTTTGATATGTTGTAGCTAGGAAAAATATGAAACCTACCGTTAACATGCTTGGAATAGGATTTCTTAATTTGGCTTAATTAAATGCTAGTTCTTGTGAAATTTATTGTGGTAAATCCATGTAACATATAGGCATGAAATTAATTGGGGAGTAATCTGGTGTTATGAGGAATGTAAGAAAAATATGAAATCTATTGCTTGACACTTTTTACTATGCTAAGTATGTTTAAGTGGCTATAAAGCATGTAACTTGTCATTTTTGTATAGGCTGCTATACATATCCCAATGGCATGAAATTTTAACAGTGGTCTCTTGAGAGCATGTATAAGCTACTATAATTTTTCTAGAATTTTTGGTGCACTAGAAGTAGCAGTTCTAATTTGCATCCAAATTAAATAAATTAATAAAGGCTTATATACAATTGATTTAGGTCCAACCATTATACCTTTCAAGATGTTGGTGATGTATATAAGCTGTTGGTACAGTTGGTTGTGACCAATTTTGATTGGGTGTATGCAGTTATATATTTATTGCTCTATAATTCAATTACATCTAGTTCTCGAATTGTTTGCTTTGTATGAGCCTGATGTTTGTTAAATTAGATGATTAGGCTAATTAAGGTAAGTTGCTAGCTGTAGGTGATAGGCCTCTTAATGATGATGAGCAACTCTATCTTAGGTTGTTAGAGTATGGTGTGTGTATGTTACTTTACTAGAGAAGAGATATATACCTACTCAGTAAAATTTAGTTAATCATAGTATTACCTTGTTATCATGTTGGTTAGAGATGTATATATATATATATATCCATTGCACCATATCATCCATATCATCACCTATGCATTCTTTGTCTCTTATTGCGTGCTCATGCATATAGAATCGCCAGAGGGAATAACACTTTTAGAGTTCGAGGTAGTGGAAGAGGAGGACCAGCAGGAGGCCTAGCAGCCAATAGCTTCAGAAGGCGAAGAACAAGTCCCTGAAGATTTACCTGAGTGCCCAGATCATAGGCCCTCATCTTACTTGAAAGGTAAGCCCCGGAACATTCTAAGCCTTCTATGTTTTTATAAATATCACTCGAGTCCTTATGTTGATGCATTAGGTTATAAGAGTTGATTGTAATCATTTGATGTATAGAACTACCTTATCCAGAAATATACCTTGAACCCTATGTAGGTTCAGGATCGAACATATGCTTAGCACTGCTTAGCTCGGTAGAAGTCGGGTGATTTCCTGTCACCTGTGAGATATAGGTGGATACCGGAGCACGGTTGGCTATATTCGCTATCATGGAAAATAACCATGGGATGTGATCTAAGTAGAGATCGGATAGGGTTTTATAGGTAAACGGTGTTGGGTTGGCTATGTTGATCCCATCTGTGTCGATTAAGGACCGTACTATTATTGGCACTTCTATTGAGATTGAACGCATGCTTCAAACTTAGCTGGCCGGATAACTCATTTTGACCGCGAAGTCGAGTAGCTCAACTCTGGCTGGGCCCCGTTCTGTAAGAGTGTGCACTCTGGATGGTAGTAAGGATGTGCGGAGAGCCAGACGTGAGCCCAAGGGCAGGGTGGGCCTGAACGTCCTGCCAGCTGGTCAGTCCCTGATTGTGCGGCACTTATCGAACCCATGACATGTGCACCTGAGTTGTACCAAAGGTGACCCAATGTGACTCCGATAGGGAAGTATGGGTTTGTGTTAGGAATATTGCCTAGCTAGTTGCAATCGATTCGAATCGTCGTCTTCCGGATAGTGAGAAACTCGACTAGCTCCATCATTGTAGTAACTGGACTAGAAATTTGATGATTATTATGAACATCGAAATGTTACACCGGCTATGGTTATTATTATGATGCTACATAATGATATATCACATATTTGGCACAGGTTAGATGCTAATCTAGAGATGAATAGCTCCAATTAACTTGGGACCGAATTATAAAATGTATAGCTCAACTAGTGGCTTTTATGCAAAATATTGTCAAGCTAGCTCCACTTATAAAGTCTTGCATGATCCTTGGTGTCACTTTATTTTTTATTTATGATGCGTAAGTCTAGCTGAGTACCTTCTTGTACTCATGGTTTATTTTCCCTTATTGCAGCTGACACGATATACCATGGGTATTGTAAGAATTTCTTCTCTCCCACCGTGGACAAGGAGTGAGGCCTTGGGCAAGGCTCTTCTAGGTTATCTAATCTATGATGCTTTTGTTGGAAGTGATCACAAACTGGCATATATGACAAGGGTGTGTTATGTTAGTTTTAAAACTATATTTGCTTCTGCTATCATTGTGAACTTGGTATTGTAATAACTGTATTGGAACTCCGATGTATGTGAAGTATTTGCGAACATTATGTACTATGTGGCTTGTATGTTGAATCATGTACTGATCTTGATTGTATGTTGACGCTAATTCGAGGTCCTTTGTGATAGTTAACGGACTATCTGATCTATATAGGCTCAACTATAACAGTATGACCATTTCGGTAGTTACCATTATACTTGCGTTCTTATAAATTAGACGGACCGAACCAACTTCACGCACCGTATGAAAGTAAGGCCTGTGTGGACTTGGACTGTAAGCTGCTAAGAGAGAGAGGGCATACCGCGGTTGGTTGGGTCCATTAGGATGGTTCGTTCTAAGCCACTTTATGAACCGAGCATTGAATTTGGTCAAATATATCACCACAGCAGTAATTGGATGGTAGATGTACCCATTTCTCGAAATTATCACACCAAATTGGCTAGATTACATGTTGATTGGTCAATCTGCGTCCACCTATAGGCCCTATTCGGCTTACTTGTTCGGCTTTTTTTTAGCCGGAACAATGTTTTTTTTCTCACACAATAATTCAGTCAAAACAGTGTTTTTTAACCAGTTTCAACCAAGTTTCAGACCAGCCATACAGTTAATGTAAGGGCGGCTTCCCCCCCCCCCCCCCCCCCCCACCCCCCCAACAGGCCGTACAAATCGTTGGCTGACGTTGAGATCAGAAACGATTAAAAAAGAGAAAAGTTGGATAGCGCAACGGTGCTGCAGAGATGTCATCGGAGATGTACGAGCTAGGCGTTGAGTCCTCGCTAGCGCTGTAAGTTTCCTTTTTATTTCTCCTGCTGATTGGGCACCTATCCCTCCGAGCTAGTGACTTCAACACTGTTCGGATGCCCTAAGGTGAATGCAATTTACTTTTTATTTTTTTCTTATGAAAAGTTCTAGACACTTGATAACGATAACACTAGATATTACTTGGATCCCCGATCTGTAAAGATGATACCCAAATAAATAGCAGATTTGTTGAGATCCTACTCGGATCTTCGAGGCTAGACATAAAAATTTGCTTATACAACGGGGTGTATCTTATTTTTGACCGTAGTCACCTGGGTAAACCCAACTTATTTTTTAAATTTCTTTTATTCTAGGCCTTTTAAATTCGCTTTTACGGAGAGTCGAATCCAGGCCTGGTGAATGCTACTGAGGTGCTCTAACTACTAGGCTAGAGGCCCTTTCGTGTGGTGCATATTATGATTATAAGGGTTGTGAAAATAGGGACTTATAACTAGGTTATATATGTCAATAAGTGGAAGGGGATTTTTTCGGGTTCTCAACATGAATAGTTGTTTTTCCACCTCTTGAACTCTTTTTTTTTACATAAAGTCAATCATAGACAATTTTTTAAACAAGTAAAACCATTTTAAACAAAGGAAAATGAAAGTTCAAATGATTTGAATGGTAATGGAAATTTCTAGATAAGCCCTACTGAACAAAGGATCAAGCTTAATGGCTTAGTCCACATAAATTTTGGATAATTCTACCAAGACACTTAACCGTAATATGGAATATTTTTTTAATCTGTCACTCTTTCTCATTGAATTCAGTGTTTCTTCCCTTACGCGCGCGCCATCTATCCAATGGTCATTCTTGCAGTTTCTTTGAGTTTCTTCCTTTCATAGAGTATATTTTTGACAGAGTAGCTGTGCACAATTGCATACTGTACATAGCTCGACCCATTGCCCATTGGCGTGATATGCATTCACTATCACTATATTATGGGGTGTTTGCGCGGACTAAACTTTAATTCATATCACATCAAATGTTTGATACTCTATCCGTTCCAAATTATAAGTCGTTTTGATTTTTTGTAGTAATGTATCTAGATATAATAATATGCCTAGATACATAATAAAATGGATGAACCAAAAAAGTCAAAGTGACTTATAATTTAGAATGGATGGAGTACCTATTAGGAGTATTAAATATAGACTAATTATAAAACTAATTGCATAAATAGAGGCGAAATTCAGAGAGGAATCCTATAAACCTAATTTGTCCATGTGATGCTACAATAAATATATGCTAATATTGATTAATTAGATTTAATAAATTCATCTCTCGCATTAGCCACCACTTATGCAATTAGTTTTATAGTTAAGGCCTTATTTAGTTCCTCCTCAAAAGTTTACTCTCTATCTCATCGAATGTTTGGATACATGCATGGAGTATTAAATATAGACTAAAAAATAACTAATTGCATAGTTTGCGACTAATTTGCGAGACGAATCTTTTATACCTAATTGGTGCATGATTTGACAATACGGTGCTATAGTACACACATGTGCTAATGATGAATTAATTAGGCTTAATAAATTTATCTCGTGGATTACTGATGGATTCTGTAATTTGGTTTTTTTATTAGTATCTAAGCACCCCATGCGACACCCCATGTAACATCCGATGTGACACTCCAAAACTTAACACCCTATATTTAAACAAGGCCTAATTTATATTTAGCCTTCCAACTCCAAACATGGACTAAAGTTTAGGTGTAAACGATCCAAACAAGCCTAGTAGCAAACGAACGGTTGATAGGCACTCTGAATATTGTAGCTGGAATGACAGAGTGGAGCATGCGAGCAGCGGCACATGTACCACAATGGCAAAGAGCTACTGTATAGTGAAGTTGTCCATCAGCTCTTGTTTTGGAGCAGATAGAATACGACCTTGTTTAAATCTAGTGTGTAAAGTTTTGAGGTGTCATGTCGGGTGTAACATGGGGATGTCGCATGGGGTGTTCGGATAATAAAAAAAAATAAATTACAGAATCCGTCAGTAATTCGCGAGATGAATTTATTAGGCCTAAAAGCATCTAAGCCCCTAGTTTGGTTTCGATGATTAACAACGACACAAGATTACTGTGACTAATGTGTGTTTTGAAGAGACAACTTGAGTTAGGTCATAGTAATGGTGATTGATTGGGCAATTATGGTTTTCATGCCCCTATCGATAAAAATCATTTCGGTTTTAGAAGGATGGACGACAAGGTTGAGGATGGACTAGTTCTAAGTGTTGTTTGATGTTAGAGAGATACTTAGAGTAGTTTAGAACTTTGTTTTTTCTTTGACCGTACTATTAAGGGGGTATGAACGAGTAGCTTGACCTAGGTGAATCTAATGGTTTAGGTGTGGTGCACACTTGTCAAACTTAGCACTAGGTAGCTCAAGGACAACCCATAAATCAGTTGAAATTGATGCCGTTCACAAAGTTGGTAGAATTTGAGGTGAATGAAGACTTGGATGATGACCAGACGCTGGACCGGACACATCAGTGCCGCCTCTAGTCAGCATTAGCTCGCACAGCTTGTGCTTGCTCATCAACCGGACGCTGGCTCCTAGTCAGGATCGGACGCACAGGTGTGCGCAACTGTATATCAAACAACACTCATGAAGGACTAGAAGCTGTGACCTGACACACTAGAGGCCACGTCCGGTCAACAACAGTAAGCATCTAGAGAAGGAAATTGCTGACCTAACGCGTCAGATGAGTAGTGATTGGACGCTGGTCAGAATCCAGTCTCTGATGACCGTGTGAAAGGATCAAGATGCCAAAGAGAGGGGGGGGGGTGAATTGGGCTAATTCTAAAATTCTTTGCAATAATTAAACCTTACACATAGCCCACTTCACCCCTTGTGCCTAGAATGTGTTTCTAATGTTCTACCGTATAAAAGTTTTGCAACCTAAGTTCCAATCCTACTCTAGCATGGTAATTCTATGAATATAAAGATAACAATTGAATTACTCAAAGTAAATGCTTAAAGTAAAGGGAGAAGGAGGAACGCGACGATGTTTTGCCGAGGTATCGGAGAGTCGTCACTCCCCATTAGTCCTTGTTGGAGCACCCGCACAAGGGTGTAGCTTCCCCTTGATCCGCGCAAGGATCAATTGCTCTCTACGGGTTGATTCTTTGACACTCCGTCGTGATGAATCACCCACAACCGCTCACAACTTGAGTTGGGTCACGCTCTGTCGAATGATCACCAAACTCCCAAATACCACCAAGCCATCTAGGTGATGGCGATCACCAAGAGTAACAGGCATGAACTCTCACTTGACTACGACAAGCCTAATGAGAAGGGTGGATGCACACTTTGCTACTCTTGCTTTCACTAATGAGGCCTTAATCTTGGATTCTCAAATCTCAATCACCTCACTAGGACCTTGCTCTCCTTGGCACCCTAAAGGGTGTTTCTCAGCTGTTGAAATGAGCAAAAGTGATCCCTCAAGTGAATAGAGGAAGTATTTATACACCCTCATTCAAAACAAACCGTTATGTGCCACTACGGGGTGATTGGACGCTCCGATTAAGGTGACCAGATGCTCTAGTTAGTTCTCCCCACCACCAAGTAGCTAAGTTATGACCGGACACTAACCAACGTCCGGTCAGCACTGATCGGATGTGTTCGGTCACAAAAACTGCTCTCTGGAACCTTACTAATGTTGATCGGACTCTGACACCTAGCGTCCGGTCACTTTGCTACTCAACATCTGGTCGCATCCAGATGACTTCACCTTGATCAAATGAACAGACCAGACTTTGCGCCAGCATCTGGTGACACTAGAACCAGCATGCGGTCAACATTTGACCCTCCATTCACTTCCAACTCGAAATCATATGTGAATGAAGTTCACTCCAATTGATCTTAGGGCTACCTAGGAGCTACCTAGTGCTAGATTTGACAAGTTTGCACCACACCTAACCCACTAGACTCACCTAGGTCAAGCTACCCGTTCATACCCCCCTTAATAGTATGGCCAAAGGAAAAACAAAGTCCTAAACTACTCTAAGTGTCTCTTCAACACCAAATGACACTTAGAACTAGTCTATCCTTAACCTTGTCATCCATCCTTTGAAAACCAAAATGATTTCCATCATAGGGGCATGACAACCATGATTGCCCAATCAATTGCCATTAGTATGACCTAACTTAATTGCGTCTGCAAAACATACATTAGTCACAGTAATCTTATATTGTCATTAATCACTGAAACCCAACTAGAGGCCTAGATGCTTTCAATCTTCCCCTTTTTGGTCATTGATGATAATACAACCTCGAGTATGTAAAAAGAGATGAGGTTTTCAACATGCTTGGTTCATATAAGCTTTTGACAATAAGAACAAAAGAGTTAGTGAAGCTTATATGACCCAAGCCAACATGATGTACTCAAAAGATATGAAATAAGCATGAGTACAAGAAATAAAGCTCATTTGCTTCGGAGTAAAACGCGGAAGCAAAGCAAATGAGCATAACCAAGTGACATGACATGTAAATAATTAGAAGTAGAGATCACACATGCCACATATCACATAAATATCACATCATGTAGAAATCACTATCATATCAATATTGTTCGATGCATGAATGTAAACATAAATGCATAAACATGTATCACACATAAAAAGCCAAATATAATAGATAAGCTCCCCCTAAAAGTATTGCTCCCTCTAAGTCTATCATACTCGATCCCTCTCCCCCTTTGGCGTCACACACCAAAACCTAAGGGTCGGTCGGCGAGGCTGCAGTGAACGAGTCGGGCGCTGAGGTGTGATGAGCGATCTAGAACTGGGCAGCATCATCATCTGATCCTGAGCTCTGTGTAGTCTGACTCTCTATTGCTAGGGAGTGACGCTGAAGCGGTCGGGTTGGATCTAGGACTGGTGCGGCCTATGACTCTATGGGTATCACTGAAGCAGGCGGCTTTAATGATGCAACTGATGATGAGAGCGTCTCTATCGTCCTAGTAATAGGAGCAACTATGGAAGGACCAGGGACATGTAGATCTGGTAGTGTCAGCTGCCCTATCAACTCACTAAAAGTCAGCACCAAGGCTCCTAGAGATTGGGGGTGTCTGGCACAAGCAATGACAAACTCTGAAGCCAGGTGTGAAGCCTGTATGAAGAGGTGTGAACTATAGGGGCTAGCACTGGTGAGGCAAACCACTAGGACACCTGCTTTGTAGGTGAAGAAAACTATATCAGCTGGTTGTCCCTGACTCTAAAGCCCACTGGGCTATAAAGCTAGAGTCATAGAAGTGGTGGCAGGCTGGTCGATCTAGGGTGAAGGTTGTGGTGGTGGATCCCCAATAGCAGTAACTACATGCTGCATAAATCCAAGTAACTACTGCTGCATGAGGAGCTGCTACTGCTGCATGGCCTGCTGCTATTGCTGTATAGCCTACTACTATCGCTGGAACTCGTCTTGTATGGCCTAAAACTATGCAAATGTAGCTGCGGTGTCCTAGGCCTAGCGAGCATGATCCTGCCTCATGCGCCTAAGTATAGCAAGTAGAGAGGGGTTTATCTGCGGTGCAGGTGGAGCTAAGCTAGAGCTATCGGCCTCATGGTCATGTCATCGAGGAGGCATCTAAGGGATATCCTGATAGTCATCATCTAAACTATCATTGGGGTCAGCTCTCGACCATACCCTCCTACTAAGCCTCTAACTACTCCTCCTCTGTAGCTGCAATGCCCCTGATATCTCATCCTGCTGGGTTGCAGTCTCTAGGCACCTCTAGGCGATGACAGCGGCTAGCTAGGTGCACTTCGGCCTGCTATGATGGAGCATCTGGGTCATGTTATATGTAGGGAACTCAGTAGTAAGACTAGAATACTCTGCCAACATCTCTAGAGGCCTCACTGTAACTGCTCTATGAATAAGAAATGTAATCCAGTGAGCATAGGGCTACTGACGATGACCCCTGAAACCCCTCTGCAAGAGTATCCTCCATCTCTAATAGAATAAGATCCCAAATATCAGACATAGTCTGCTGCATCAGATAGTTTAGTAGCCACAACTGAATGCGAGTCAAGCCCTTGTGATATCCCATCCTCGGAAGCAGGGTCCTCCTCATGATAGCATCAAGCGGTCTAGCTATAGGAGTGAGGTCTCTGGGTATCCTGCTCGACCCCTTGACTAAATGGCTCTGTGAAGCAATGATGGACCAGATCTGTAGGGGGCACAAGACCGCTGTGAGGGCATCTAGGAGGATCTATCTGACCATAGCAAACCTCATGTAGCCAGATGGGTTGCTCCTGAAGCCTAAGTATCTCTCTGACCCTAAAGCTCATCTGCCTATAGTCTCTGCCTCTGAATGCAAAATGTATAAATCTGTGCTGCGAGTCAATCCAAAGTGTAGCATAGAACTCACAGACCCATAATGGAATATATCTGCCTGTCTATCAGAGTAAATATGTCAGCACTGACAAGTAAGATAGGTAAGGGCGAATCTGCTCTCCTACTGCTGCTATAATGGACTTAATGGAGCAAACCCTCTAAGGCCTGAATGGAACCCCAATGTTAAGATATGCATTATAGAAATTCTCCTGCATTGGTGTATAGAACCCCTCAGAAGCACGCTCATCCCTCCTAGGTAGGAACCACTCCTCAAATTGTACAAATCTGAGCTACTGCACCTGCTTGGCCGTGGTGGCCGTCAAATCCAGATGAGTCACTAGAGGCGGACCCTGTGGTCTAGGAGGTAGACGAGAACCCCTCCGCTATGTCTCTACCCTCAGTGTCACCTAGGTACGAGTACGACCAAAGTGGTGTAACTGTGGCTAAGGTGCCTACTCTGTCTCCTCAGTCTGCTTTGTCTGCTGCTGTGGCTCCCCCTAAGGCTGAGTCTCCTCCAAAGCAACATGCCGTCCCTCAAGCATGATAGTCCTAGCTGGACTACCATGACGACGCTCAACCTACTTAATAGTTGCCCTCTATGCTAGTGAAAGCTGATATGCAATCTGGACTCCACTCCTAGCACCTCTCTCTACACGCTCTACGACAGCTGCCACTGCTGCTGCTCTTGCTGTATCTGCATCTGCATACTTCCTCTTCTTCAACATGAGCTTCTTCGTTGCCTTGCCTTTCACATCAGAAGGCAAGCGAGGTGGAGGCCTCAGGATCCTCATCACCTGGACCACCTCCGGCATTCTTAACACATGCCATATGGAACAATTTGCTGCCTCAAACAAGAAACAACTATCATTGATAGTCCCGAGGCTTGGCCTCGATCCGTACTCGCGAGCTTGGCCCTGAGCTGATTGACAATTGCTAATGAGACCTCAACAACACTGACTCGCTACACTGATGGAATAGATCAGATATATATGAATAATTTAAATATACATCTTGAGATACAAAACCATAAGAAGCAAGCGATAGACACGAAACTGGAATCGAGGACTTGCTACTTGACAAACTAGGCGAATCGATGAGCAGAGGAATGAATCGTGGAGAACCACCAAGAATCACCTAGGGTTAGGGTTTAGCAAGGCAATGTAGCACTAGATCGGTCGTGGAGAAGATGTAGGGCAATGCAATTTGGCTAGGGCATGTGAAGCAGAGGCACGGGCGTGGGCTAGGGCAAGAGCGTGGTGGCGCTGTTGCTGCAAGGGAGGCCGCCGATGGTGTGGGTGTAGGGCACGGCGGCATGGAGCAATGTGGGTGAGGCGGCGTGGGCACGGCTACATAGGTAGGGCATGGCGGCATGAAGGCACAGGCACAGACATCGGGCAGAAGTGCGGGGCGAGGTCATGGTGGAGCAAAGCGGCTTGATCGCAGGCGTGGGAGCATGGCGGCGCGGTGAGCGGTGGAGGCGTGGCTAGGGCACTACGGTGATGTCGACATGGGTGGATGTGTGGACAAGGATTAGGTCATGACGCAACTCAATTTTATGGTGGCCCCCCAACGTGATAGAAAAGGAAACTGAGAAGAATCCAGATCCCGCACGATTACTATTGACCGAACGCTCTGGTGGCAACGACCAACGCTTCCACCTAGAGTTCGGTCGACTCTAGAGAGGTCCAAAACCCCTCGAGTCATGACCGGACGCATTCGATCACCACTGACCAGATGCAACCAGAGTTCGATCGATCCTTAGATCTTCTTCTTTGCTAGACCGGACGTAGGATCACCATCTGATCGGACACAGGGAGAACGCTGTTCCAGCGTCCGATCACTCCTTCACAGCAATGGTTCACCTTCTATGAACTAACCAGACGCTGGACTTCAGAGTCCAGTGCAGTGTCCGATCACTCTTTTTTAGTAGTTCTTCAAAGTTCCTTCATGCTACCTGTTCCCAATCAAGTCCTAACTTCAATAAGGCCCAAATAAACACCAATTGGGACTGATGTGAGTGACCTCTCTCAAACCCTCAAAATTTTCAAAGTATTTTGTTTTAGGCTATAATTCTTTTTAAGAAAATAGGCAATAAAAGAGAAATAACAAAACAACATACATGTATATGCAATGCAATACTTTGAAAGTAATTCTAGTTGCTTGTCAAGTTTGATCCAAGGTTAAGCTTCTTCACACGCTTTTCGATGGTTATCTTAACCATGTTAGACAAGCCCTAAGTGCATTACCACAAAGTAAATATGTTGTATATTATAATGCAATGCAAGGGAATAACACAAGCTCATTTTCTAGTGAAGTTGCTAAAATCAAGCACTATTGAGCTCATTCCTCAACCAACAAAATGTAGCCTCATCTAGCAGTTTAGTGAAGATATCCGCCAATCGATCCTCGATCCTTACACCTTCTAAGGAAATATCATTCTTAGCAACATGATCTCTAAGAAAGTGATGGTGTATATCTATATGCTTGGTGCGAGAGTGTTGACCAGATTATTAGCAAGTTTTACCACACTCTCATTGTCACATAAAAGAGGTACCTTTTCTAGAACTACACCATAGTCTAGCAAAGTTTGCTTCATGTAAAGTATTTGTGCACAATAAGCACCCACGGCAATGTATTCCGCTTCGGCGATGGACAAAGCCACACTATTTTTCTTCTTGGAGGACCAAGACACAAGTGATCTACCAAGCAAATGACACCCTTCGGATGTGCTTTTCCTATCAACTTTGCAACTGGTATAATCCAAATCAGAGTAGCCAACTAATTCAAATCTAGCTCCTTTAGGATACCAAAGGCCAATGCTTGGTATGTGCTTAAGGATTCTTTTAATGACAATTAAATGAGCTTCCTTAGGATTAGCTTGAAATCTAGCACACATACACACACTAAATATGATGTCGGGCCTAGATGCGGTTAAATATAACAAGCTACCAATCATAGAGCGGTAGAGAGTTTGATCAACCATTTTACCTCCCTCATCTAGGTCGAGATGTCCATTAGATGGCATTGGTGTCTTGATTGGCTTACATTCATCTATATTGAACCTCTTTAGAAGATCCTTGGTATACTTTTCTTGAGAGATGAAAATCCCTTCTCTCATTTGCTTGACTTGAAAAAACAAGAAAGAATGTAAGCTCTCCAATCATAGACATCTCGAACTCCTTCGACATCAATTCACCAAACTCTTTGCAAGAATCTTCATTTGATGATCCAAAGATGATATCATCAACATATACTTGACAAATGAAGATATATCCATCAAGCTTCTTGGTGAATAGTGTGGTGTCGACCTTCCCAATGGTGAAGCCCTTCTCAATGAGGAAATCCCAAAGGCATTCATACCATGCTCTTGGAGCTTGCTTAAGCCCATATAGCGCATTGGACAACCTATAAACATGATTAGGATATCTAGGGTATTCAAACCTAGGAGGTTGATCAACATAGACTAGTTCATTAATAAAGCCATTTAAAAATGCACTTTTCACATCCATTTGATATAGTTTTATTTTATGATGTGATGCATATGCAAGGAGGATATGAATGGCTTCTAGTCTTGCAACCGATGTAAAGGTCTCTCCAAAATCCAACCCTTCAACTTGAGAGAATCCCTTTGCAACTAGTCTTGCCTTGTTCCTCACAACAACACCTTGATCATCTTGCTTGTTGCAGAACACCCACTTTGTTCCAATGACTATTGCACCTTATGGTCGCTCTCCAAGAGTCCAAACTTCATTGTGGGTGAAGTTGTTCAACTCTTCATGCATGGCGTTTATCCAATCTGGATCTTGAAGCTGCTTCTTCTACCTTAGTAGGCTCAAAGCAAGAGACAAAAGAGTGATGTTCAATAAAAGAAGCAAGTTTTTTAGACCGAGTCATTACACCCTTTGATAGACTCCCTATGATGAGATCTTGTGGATGAGCTTGTAGTAGAGGTGAATTTCTTCTATCAACCACTTGAGGGGGAGGTGTTGGAGCATCAACATCTTGTGCTTGTGTCACCATTTGCTCAAGGGAGACATGAGTATCTTCATTTTCTACTATCCCATCTTTATCACCATCTTGTGGCACACTTGATGAAGAAGGTGGATTGATCACTTGTACATCATCTTTAGGCTTGATGTCTCCAACCAAAATATTCTTCATGGCCTCCCTCAATGGTTCATCACCTACATCAGTCAAGATTCTCATGTGCTCCTTGGGAGTCCATTAGATTCATCAAATTCCACATCATATGTTTCTTCAACTAAGCCAGTGGCATGATTAAATACTCTATATGCTTTGGACTTTGATGAGTAACCAACAAGAAAACCAATATCACAACATCTTTGAAACTTCCCTAGGTGTTGCTGCTTCTTATAGATGTAGCATTTGCAACCAAACACCCTAAAGAAGGAGACGTCTAACTTCTTCCCATTAAGCAACTCATAAGGTGTCTTGCCAAGAAACTTTTGAAGGAATAGGCAGGTTGGATGCATAACATGCGGTGTTGATAGCTTCCGCCCATAGAGCTTCGAGTGTGTTGTACTCATCAAGCATTGTTCTTGCTAGTTTGATTAATGTTCGGTTCTTTCTCTCAACTACACCATTTTGTTGAGGAGTTTATGTTGCAGAGACCTCATGCTTGATCCCAACTTCATCATAATAGGCTTCAATGTTTATGTTGTTAAATTCTTTCCCATTATCACTTCTAATCTTCTTGAGCTTCACCTCAAACTCATTTTATGCTCTCTTGGCAAACTTCTTGAAACATGATGTAACTTCGGATTTGTCATGAAGGAAGAACACCCATGTGTATCTTGAGTAATCATCAACAATCACAAGACAATAAAGATTTCCTCCCAAACTCTTATATGTTGTTGGTCCAAATAAGTCCATGTGAAGGAGCTCTAGCACTCTTGTTGTTGACATGAAAGCTTTTGTAGGATGAGTACTTGCAACTTGCTTGCCGGCTTGACATGCACTACAAAGGTTGTCCTTCTCAAATTTCACATCCTTCAACCCTCTCACCAATTCATTCTTCATTAGCTTCTTGAGTGAGCTCATTCCAACATGAGCAAGTCTTCTATGCGATAGCCACACAAGTGATATTTTGGTGAATAGGCATGTCTTCAAGTTAGCATCTTCGAAGGTGAAATCCACTAGATATAGGTTGTATATAAATCCCTTGAATATCACTTGATCATCATCTTTCTTGGATACAACCACTTCCTTCTCGGTAAATTGGCATTGAAAGCCAAGATCACACAATTGTCCAACTGGATAGCAAGTTGAAGCTCAATGAAGCAGCATATAGCACATTTGAGATTGAATGATCATTTGATATTACCACTTTGCCCAATCCTTTAACTTTGCCATTTGAATTATCTCCAAATCTAATTCTTTCTTGTCCATCTACTTCTTCATCTAGTGAGGTGAACATACGAGGATCACCGGTCATATGTTGTTGGCAACCACTATCAATTACCCAATAACTTCCACCTGGTCTTGTAGTTCACCTACACATAAGAGATCAAGCTTGTTTAGGAACCCAAACTTATTGAGGGCCCTTCACTTTCTCAACAAGTGACTTTGCTACCCAAAGTTTTTTAGGCCTATTCTTGTTGGGAGGTCCTAAGAACATAACTTTCATATTTCTACTAGAGTCCTTTCTAAGCATGTAATGAGCATTGAAAGCAAAGGGTCTAGCATGCTTGGGCAAGGGTTGTGGTGGTGGAGTTTGACACTCATGGGCAAAGTGGCCTTCTTGTCCACACTCAAAACACCTCTTTGGATTTGGCTTTGACTTGTGTTGTTATTGTTAAGCTTGAGCCTTCTTCTCTTGGTTTGCCAAGTACCCAATGCCACTTATATCCATCTTCATGATGGTGTTCATTAGTAACTCACTTTGAAGATGTTTGCCTCTTGTGAACTTACTCAATCCAATCTTGAGATGTTCTTTTTCCAACTTGAGCTTCTTGTTCTCTTCTTTGAGTGAATCATTATTTTTCTCTTCCTTGAGTCTCTTGTTCTCTTCTTTGAGCTTCTCATTCTCAAGAATCAAATCACCATCATGATCAAGAGTTTCTAACACTATAGTGTTGGTGGTTTTGAGCTCTTCAAGATCTTTCTTGAGCTTTTCATTATCATGCTTGAGCTTGACATACTCATCATAGTTGTCGGTTTCAACCACTTGCTTGCCTTTGCCACTAGATCCTTGCTCAATGCTCTCAACAATTAAATCATCACATGGTGTAGCTATATCAATCTTAACAACATCGTTAGTAGCATCATGTGGCTCATTAGATAAAAATTCTTAGCGATAACAAGATTATCATGATTGATCTTGAGAGTTATATATTCTTCTTTTACCGTTTTGTAGCTAGTGATGAGCTCTTTATGCATCCCCTCAAGTTTATCATGTTTATCTTTAAGCTCTTTCTTAGAAGATTTGAGCTCCTTGAGTTTGGATGACATAGCATCATTTTCTTCTCTAAGCTCAACACTAGCCTTTTCCACTATGTCACATTTAGCTAAAAGAGAGTCATTCTTAATTTCAAGCTTTTCATTCTTAGCTCTAGTCTTTCTAATGATCTTAGTGTATTGATTTAGCAATTTAACAAGATCATCATATGAAGGCGATTCAAATTCATCATCATCACTATCACTATCACTATCATCATTGTTGGCACGATCATCACCATGTAACACCTCTGGTGTTTTGACCTAGCACTAAAACTTGACATGTCATCATATGCATTGCAAAGCATTCATAAAGTAGAAAAATTTGGATGCATTCACTAAATAAGCTTTATTTCATAAGTTGTTATGTTATGTGATGTAATGTGATCCAAAACTCTAAATAAAGATCATGACCACAAGGGTCAAATTTCATGTGATCATGTGAGACCATGTGTCAATTGACTCAAATAACCCTAATGGGCCATGTAACTGGTCAAAAATCATAGTTAAGTAAAAAGGTAAACAAATCAAATTTGAATTCAAATTCAAACCATAAAAGTCCTTTTTGCCCCTTCTGTCTATTTCAAAATCCATTTGGAATTTGAGGGTGTGACAAAAAGCAAAGTTGAAGCTTATTTTATAAGGATCAACTTTGGTATTCAAAGTTTTTAAAGTTTACTTATAAAATTTAGAGTAATTTTGAAATGATTCAAATGCTCAAATGCACCCCAAAATCAAATTTCAAAATGGAGGCAGAATTTGAAAATGTTCATTTAAGCAAAGTTGTAGAACTTTTGATTTTGAACAACTTTTATTTTTGAAGATTTTTGAGTTGTTATACAAATTTGGGAGTAATTTGAATTTTGAAACGGATGGTAATTCTGTAATTCTGGTGAATAGTGCACGACCACCGCCCCACCACCGACGTCCTTTCTCCGGTCTTCTAGACGCGCCCATGGCCGCCCTCAGCTTTGCGCTGGCACGAGATGGACACTCTCTTGGCCACGCTATAAAGCTCCGATGCCGTTGTTGGCTTTCTTTTCTCTCCTCTGTTTCCCGACGTCGCCGCCTCAGCTCCATCGAGCTCACCTCGGCTCCTCAGCGCAAACTAGCCTCGGCAAAGTAGTGTTCCAGCTCCGTCTCCTCCTTGCAAAGCCATCCCACCAACTGTGGTTGTCTGAGTCCACCGAGAACCGCCGCTAGTGACCATTCTTTCTCGTGGCCGGCGACCTCACCCGAAGTTCTGTTTCACCGTGGCTAGCGTCATCCGGTGAGCCGTTGCCCTTGCTTGTTGTCTCTACAGCTTCATCTTGATGCTGTGGTGCTTAATCCATTCTTGCTTGGTCATTTTGTCCACTGCAATCGCTGGAACACCGTCATCGATGAAGTCTGCTCCGCCATGACCGCTGTCACCGTCGAACCGCATCATCGTAGCTTCTCCAGTCTCGCTCGTTGCTTCAACACGTTCAGGGTGAGCTACTGATGCTTCCAGGACTCTTTATTTCACCGTTACCGGCCTTGTTCCACCAGCGTAGCATTGCCATGCTACCACATCTGCCATGGTCGGTGTTAGCCTTGTTTCGTGTCGTAATTAACCTCCGTAGTGCCACAGATCGATGCGCCTAGTCTTTGTGAACGTTTTGGTACTTTGGCCGTCGCCGTTGGGCTCACCGTCGGCGAGTTAGCGTTGGTCAGCACCGTCATCATCGCGGTCAAAGCCGAAGGTTAGGGATGACAAGTGGGTCCCGTATGTCAGCGACTATGTAGTTCAAAATGGAATTTTTCTATTTTCAGAAATAGATGAATAGTGTCTATTTTTGTTATTTTTGTGTAGATTGATTTAGAGCTCCAAAAATTATGAAAAGTTTTGTGTGACCTCTCTGTGATGAATATTATTTAGGAAAAATATAAAATATTGATTTACAGTAACTTTTTGAATGTGATGAAAATTGCTCAATTAATTGATAAATGTAATTTCCATGATTTTGTAGGCCACTGTATAACTCCAAAAATTATGAAATTTGTTTTGGTACACTAATTTGTCATGAGGAAGCTTACATAAAATTTTGAGGTCATTTGGAACAAGTTCATTTTGAGCTTAATTCCAAATTTAATTCAAAAATGGATAAAAGCAAACCCTAAGTGTTAGTTTAGGGTTTGATCTTGTTTTGGTCATGTTTTGTGACCAGTAGGGTTTCAAGATCAATTTAGTCAAGTTACTTAGGTCATAAGCCCTAGGTCATTAAAGTGTTGGTTAGAGTTTAGTTAATGAGTGATTTCATTCATTAAGGGTAGAACTTTGGAGTGAAACTTTGGGTAGTTCTTTAGAAGAATGTAGGGTTTCTTAGTAAACACTTTTGTGTGGTCCTTGATGGTAGAATTGCAAGTTGGTTTTGTTGGCTTGCAACTGTATAGTGAAGGAAAGTTGTACTCAAGGTGTTATTATATTTCCTTACACCACTGAAAGCATCATGTTTACATTATCATCATGTTGAAGCATATGTTATTATTTCGTATAGAATCTGAGAGTGAACCAATCCTAGTTGAGCAAGTTGTGGAAGAATCCCCGGTTGTCTCGGGATTCGATATTTGTGGTACTGATCCAGAACCCGAGATCATCAATGAAGGCAAGCCCCAGGTTTATGCATGAAACCATTACCTTGTTTACTTTGAAAAGTTTATCACCTATGTTACCTATTGCATTATGTTGATTAATTCAAATGTTACCTACTTGATGCATTGCCTACCTTGTTAATTGTTTACCATCCTTGAAGATGATTTCATTTACAAAGGCATAGAATGCTTAGTATGCTTTATGGTAGGCTTTCAAAGTAAAAGTTTCGATACAATCAAAGATGGCATCCTGGCCAAAGAAAGAAAGAAGGTAGAATGAACTAGAGACTAGTCGGGTGACTTATCATTGAATATTGGGTAATGTTGCCTGACTATGTCGCTTAAAGGCCACTCATTGTGGATCTTCTGAATGAGACACTTTATAGTACTGGTCACATACTACGGCAAGCCTACTTCGGCTAATCCGATACTAAGACGAATGCCCACGCACTAGGAGTGGAGAGATGGCGGGAGTAGCGTGTACCCTATGGCTGGAATGTGGCCGGATTGGAGGTGTGTTGTGCTCTCGGGTGGCGTGGAGAGACGGCTTAGTATAGGAGGATCTGGTAGCAAGGTTGATATATGCAAGATTAAGTTCTACATATATTGTGTGATAAGGAATCCCCAGCTCAGACTTGAATCAATTTGAATTGCCGGTGCTCCACGGATATGGAGACTCGTTTCATTATAGAAGCAATGCAGGACTGGTGAATTACTAAAATTTGAGAAAAAGAATGGAATGAAAAGGATTGGAACATGGGATATGAACACTTAGTTTGAGATAATGAACTAAGACGACTTAAGGATAAAACTTGAAAATAGGATCAAGAATAGTAAGCTTTTGGCAAAGAACTTTTGAGTCTTGCTACATCCTTACCTTGCCCCAACACCTGCATCTCTAAAGTCTTTCACCCCCTTTTACATTGGGTCAGTCTCATTGAGTACTTTTGTACTCAGGGTTTGTTAACGCTTGTTGCAGGTGAGTCGCATGCGCAGGCTTGTTTTGGTCCCTGCTGCATGTCTGTGTTTGAAGTCGATGACGATGAGGAATGATGAATGGCCTTTGGACAAGGCACTAGTTTGTATGAAAAATAGTGTTAATGTAATATTATCCCGCTACTATGGTTGTATGACACTTATGGTTTTATAAGTTTGAAACAACTGGTTTGTAATATTAAAACTTAAATCTTCCACTTTATAATCTCTGATATATATATTGAAAATTGTTGTAATCTGCAATGTCTGTGATTGGGATCCTATTCGAAAAAGATTCGTGGATGATTCGGGTTTCCCGAGGATACCTAACAGACCTGTTAAGTTGTTGGGAACTTGTGTACGCTATCAGAGGTCTGTTGAGACAACGATAGATGCATGTGGGCTCGATTTCTTAGGAGGTTCTGCCATAGCTAGTATTAGAGCAGGTCCTATCTAAGATCATTGTAGGTTACTTTGGAAAACCTTCAATTTGATTTAGATCAAAGAAAGTAAACTTGATATTTTAAAGTTCAAATTTCTTTCTTCTTACCTCTGATCTAGCCTCAATCCTATCTTATTTGAAAGTTCGTGGCGGATAATATGATTAGGTTTGTCCTATGTATTAAAAAAATCTAGTACCTTTGATATCGCATCAACCTTTTACACAACAAAAGGGAGAAGAACAAAAAGTCTGATCAGCCATAACAAAAGTTAAAAACTTGTCTACTTATTACAAGTTCACCGCCTGGCCTATCTAACTGACTAACCCCTCGAGGGGATGACCTCATCCTCGATCTTGATAGATAGGTCCTACGTGGGGAATCATGCACATGCCACCCAGCTGCTCCTCAAAGGGCATGCCGGACAGCTGTTCACCTCTTGATGAGCCAAAATCCACCATAGGTAAGGAGGGATACAGAGCTGAAAATGCTCCCATGGCCCATTAAGACCTAGGAGGTTGAAGGTTGGCGCATCGATGGGTTCACAACTGCTTTGGGGCACCTTTGGAGTGAGGGGTGGTTAAGGATGGGCCTGCTAGCGGCCAACACCTGGGAGCACGAGCACCACGGGCATCCCTGCCCATGTTTGAGTCTTGGCTAGTGCATAGTCCATGGTTTTTCCTTGAAGAAAGGCGACGAGCCCTTGGGACCGGTCGAATGGACCCAAGAACTATATGGACTAGCCGCCAGAAATCTAGAGTCAGTCACTAGCTGACCCATGCTGGACCCCCACGAATGGGAAGCTAGGGCTCCACTCAGACTAGCCCGTTAATAGCTCACCGAACACCATGATTCATCCATCGAAGAAAATATGGCACGGCTCAACCCCTCTGTTTTATCAAAAACACGTAAGGGAGGACGATTACAAGATGAGACACTGCATCGATCAGACCCCTATAATGAGCGGGGCTCAGGGGAAGTTGGACTCACAAGGAGATTAACTACGCGGTCGCATAACAATGACAGATCGATCAGATCCTAGGGAGGGATCAGAATCAAGAGAAATCTTTTATGACCCCCATGAGCCCCGTAGTTGCGTGCTCCCGAGGAGTCTGATCACAACAGAGAGGAATTAGAAACCTACCAAGACATCCCATGGGCCGCAAAGGGAGATCAAAACCCTCAGAATCCATCCATTTGAAAAAGCCTTCGAAGGAGTATCCTACTCCTCCGCAAGCTCAGGGGCTATTATCGGGTATCAGAATTAGGGATACTTGGAAGAAGGAAGCTGATGGCCTCGAATGCTAACTCCCTCGAATAGGTCAAAAGCGTATCTTGGTTTCATTCGGCCCTAAGGGTATGAGCTCCATCTAGTCCGACCTCGAGGACGTGGGCTCTGTCTCGCCTGACCCCTCGGGCGAGAGCCTCATCACGTTCGACCCCATGGGCGCGGGCTCTACCTTGCCCAATCCCAAGAGCATGGGCTCCATCTTGCTCGACCCCTTGGGCAAGGGCTCCACCTTGCCCAACCCCAAGGGCGTGGGCTTTGCCTCACTCGACCCCTCGGGTGTGAGCTTTGCCTCCCCCGACGAGATTCCACACCGCCCCAACCACTACGGGTCAAAGGGTACGAGTTTAGAGTCAAACTTCAGACGCCAAAAAAGGAGTAGACACGTCTTGATGTGACCCATGGCCACAACGGGTCATACTTGAAGACTCACATCACCAACAGTGTCAAGCATGCCAATGCTATGCTACCTAATCCCCTAACAGCCTCCGACGGGGATATCTACCCACCACGCCGCTCGCCAGGAAAGAATAGAGCGCCACAACCAGCTGATGACGCCCACGTACAGTGTCTGTGATGAACAGGGCCGTGACATGAAGCCATCCCCATCATCATCTATAGGACTGATGGGACCCACGTAAAGGAGATGATGGGCACCATGACCCTAGGGGCTTCTTCCTCGTCGCTTATCTCTCTCTCGTGTAACCCATGTCTTCCCCTTTGTCTATAAAAGGGGAAGATGGACGCCCCCAGAGGGTGAGGGGCTTTCAGGGCATGACGTCTCTAAGACATAACGCCCACATGCCTCAACAACTAGCATACGATCCTTTCACCAGAGACTTGGGACCGGCTCCCTCTCTCGTCCGTTTGTAACCCCTACTGTAAATAGTGCCGATAACACGAGCAGCAGCAGACTAGACGTAGGGACATTCTACCTGAACTGCTGTAAATCCTTGTGTCCTCCGAGCACAACCATCTGGGTCAGATGCACAAATCATAAAATTTACTAGCCGATGATCCGAAACACCGACAAATACTTTTCAGCTTGTCTTTTCAGCAAAGCGAACAGGGCTGGTTAATTTGGAGATTATTTTTGCAAGATTATCCAGTTACCCTCGATCAGAGAGGGAGTTGCTCGACGGTGCTCATGTTGGGTTGTGCACGCTGTATTCTAGTCACTGTAGGAGAAGCAGCGCGGTGTACGTGTACTCTCACCATATACTATACTCTAGTACTGGTAGTATAGTATGGTTGCTACCTAGCACTATATTGTTGCGCTTGGGCGGTGCCACATGGCTGATGACGAGGTTGATTCTAAGATTATTTTTGCATGATTACCTAGTTACCCTCGATCAGAGGGAGTTCCATGCATATAGGACCTGTTTGGATCACGCCCCGGCATACATGTGGCTCGGCCTACTAGGCAACTGATCCTACCCAGTCATCCAAAATCAAACGCTTGGGAGCTCTACTTGGGTTTAGAGCTGCTTGGGAGGCAGCATCCAAAAAGACTCATATATATTAAGTATGTGTTTCATTCGTGTCCGCATATGTTCTTCTGAAGGCAACAATATCCTTTAAAGCATGTGCATAATACATAATTAAGATAATGAGGACCACACATTTCAAAGTTTTGGATTAACGACATTCAGAACTGTAACATCCTAGTGTTAAGCTTGCATTTGCATGAACATAAACATCATTCTTTCATTCATGAGCATAAGCACATGAAATTGCATTCCATTCAGTCTATGTTTATCACATGTGATACTTAATTATACATGTATATGTTTGTGATCATGTTTGGCTAATGCAAGTGATTGTTGTTGGACACTAAAACACCTTATACACACTTAAGATGGAAAATGGAACCATGTTTGTATTTAGGACTTGGTCCAAAATAGCTTCTAAATGTTGGTTTGTTTCAAAATGTCTTTTTTATGATGTTGCTTTGACTTAAGTTGAATAGTAGCTTGAAGAGCTTGCATGGCAGTGGGCACTAAATAAAAGTTATAGTTCATGCCATGTAGAACGAACTTTATTTAAGGGTCAAGAACTGAATCAGTGTCTACCTTAGTCAAATAAAGCTCACAAGTTTCAACTTAATGCTGTTTGAACTTAGAAAATTTTGCTAAGTCCCAAACTGGTTTTCAGATTCAATGAACACTACTTTGGAGAATTTTCATTTGAAAACCGTTGGGAATTAGATCAAACTCCTTTAAGCAATCTTGTAGTACTCACATAGCTCTACACAATGGTGAAAAATGGTTGATCAAAATTCACCACAGTTTGGGAGATCTAAGGGTGCAAAATCACGCTATCAGTTGACTGAATCGGTACTTAACCGATTTCAAACTGGCCGGTAGTGGCCGACTGCGCGCAGGCCACGCACGCCGCGTGGTGGCAGTACGATAACGCCGGCCCACCCGGCCGAGCCAAAAGGGGGAGAATGCGGCCTCCCACTCACTCACGCTCTCACTCGCTCTCGCTTCCTCTTACGCAACCAAAGCAGAGCAAGGCACCATGCCGTCGCCGCTGCACCTTCACCAGCCAAGCATGCCACAATAGTAGCCCCGCCGTTTGATTTGACTCGCACGTAGCTCCGCCGTGACTCAGTCCACCTCCCCGAGCAGCTAGTGCCACCATTCGAGCTTAGGTGAGGCCACATTGCGCCAGGCCATTGCCGCCATGGTCGCAGTGCATCGTTGAGCTAGACCTCGCCCGTGGCTAGCCCTAATCCAGGCCTCTCTGACCTCCCTCACCCTCGATTTGTCTTCACTGTAGGTCCTAGAAGCTAGTGCCACAGCCCGTTGAACCGCTATCGCCTTGTCGGAGCCAGAACACGTGTCCGCATCGTGCGCGCCCGCCATTGCCACGAGCACAAGCTCACCACGGCCAAACCTAATCGGTCCACCTTCTCTTCTTCTTGTGCTTGTTTCCGCACCACCTTGAGCCCTAGTACCTTAACCCTAAGATGAGTGCATGTTGCCGGTAGTCACCTCGTCTGAACGGCAAGCACCACCATCGTGCACTGGGCGCTGCCTAGCTCTACGCACGTGGCTGGACCACACCACCGCTCCATCATAGCCCCTAACCCTAATCCTAACCCTAGCTTCCTTAGGGTTCACTGGAGCCTCCACCGAGCTCAAGCGCATTGCCTGAAACGGCAATGGCGCCGCCGCACACCTCCGTCATCCGCCATGTCCACCATCGAGCTAACTCTAGCGAGCCCTCGGGCCAACCAACCCCTCTAGTAGATGCGCATGGGGGCGAAGAGCGCGATGGTGGTGACCGCGCCGCCAGACACCTCACCGTCGGTGAGTTCACCGCCGGTCAACCGCTGTCCCTATTTTCGGTAGCCGACAGGTAGGGCCGAGTTGACCGGGTCCCAGTAGTCAGCCGCACGGGTTGCATGCACCGGGTGCACGTAGCGTTTAACCTATTTCGATATTTGATTTAAATGTTTTCAAAAATTGATTGAAACTTAAAAAATTCATAACTAGAGCTAGGAATGTCAAAATTGAGTAAACCAAATTTTGTTAGATTCATCTTAATGAGTACTATCTGTTAAAAATATGAAACTTGATATGTGCTACAGTTTTATACCATGTTTAAATTATTTTTGTTTGTCCCTATTAACCTTAGAAAATCCATAACTTGAGTTTGGTATAGGCTAAAAATGTGATTCCAATTTTGTTGGTCATGTTTGATATGTTGTAGCTAGGAAAAATATGAAACCTACCGTTAACATGCTTGGAATAGGATTTCTTAATTTGGCTTAATTAAATGCTAGTTCTTGTGAAATTTATTGTGGTAAATCCATGTAACATATAGGCATGAAATTAATTGGGGAGTAATCTGGTGTTATGAGGAATGTAAGAAAAATATGAAATCTATTGCTTGACACTTTTTACTATGCTAAGTATGTTTAAGTGGCTATAAAGCATGTAACTTGTCATTTTTGTATAGGCTGCTATACATATCCCAATGGCATGAAATTTTAACAGTGGTCTCTTGAGAGCATGTATAAGCTACTATAATTTTTCTAGAATTTTTGGTGCACTAGAAGTAGCAGTTCTAATTTGCATCCAAATTAAATAAATTAATAAAGGCTTATATACAATTGATTTAGGTCCAACCATTATACCTTTCAAGATGTTGGTGATGTATATAAGCTGTTGGTACAGTTGGTTGTGACCAATTTTGATTGGGTGTATGCAGTTATATATTTATTGCTCTATAATTCAATTACATCTAGTTCTCGAATTGTTTGCTTTGTATGAGCCTGATGTTTGTTAAATTAGATGATTAGGCTAATTAAGGTAAGTTGCTAGCTGTAGGTGATAGGCCTCTTAATGATGATGAGCAACTCTATCTTAGGTTGTTAGAGTATGGTGTGTGTATGTTACTTTACTAGAGAAGAGATATATACCTACTCAGTAAAATTTAGTTAATCATAGTATTACCTTGTTATCATGTTGGTTAGAGATGTATATATATATATATATATCCATTGCACCATATCATCCATATCATCACCTATGCATTCTTTGTCTCTTATTGCGTGCTCATGCATATAGAATCGCCAGAGGGAATAACACTTTTAGAGTTTGAGGTAGTGGAAGAGGAGGACCAGCAGGAGGCCTAGCAGCCAATAGCTTCAGAAGGCGAAGAACAAGTCCCTGAAGATTTACCTGAGTGCCCAGATCATAGGCCCTCATCTTACTTGAAAGGCAAGCCCCGGAACATTCTAAGCCTTCTATGTTTTTATAAATATCACTCGAGTCCTTTATGTTGATGCATTAGGTTATAAGAGTTGATTGTAATCATTTGATGTATAGAACTACCTTATCCAGAAATATACCTTGAACCCTATGTAGGTTCAGGATCGAACATATGCTTAGCACTGCTTAGCTCGGTAGAAGTCGGGTGATTTCCTGTCACCTGTGAGATATAGGTGGATACCGGAGCACGGTTGGCTATATTCGCTATCATGGAAAATAACCATGGGATGTGATCTAAGTAGAGATCGGATAGGGTTTTATAGGTAAACGGTGTTGGGTTGGCTATGTTGATCCCATCTGTGTCGATTAAGGACCGTACTATTATTGGCACTTCTATTGAGATTGAACGCATGCTTCAAACTTAGCTGGCCGGATAACTCATTTTGACCGCGAAGTCGAGTAGCTCAACTCTGGCTGGGCCCCGTTCTGTAAGAGTGTGCACTCTGGATGGTAGTAAGGATGTGCGGAGAGCCAGACGTGAGCCCAAGGGCAGGGTGGGCCTGAACGTCCTGCCAGCTGGTCAGTCCCTGATTGTGCGGCACTTATCGAACCCATGACATGTGCACCTGAGTTGTACCAAAGGTGACCCAATGTGACTCCGATAGGGAAGTATGGGTTTGTGTTAGGAATATTGCCTAGCTAGTTGCAATCGATTCGAATCGTCGTCTTCCGGATAGTGAGAAACTCGACTAGCTCCATCATTGTAGTAACTGGACTAGAAATTTGATGATTATTATGAACATCGAAATGTTACACCGGCTATGGTTATTATTATGATGCTACATAATGATATATCACATATTTGGCACAGGTTAGATGCTAATCTAGAGATGAATAGCTCCAATTAACTTGGGACCGAATTATAAAATGTATAGCTCAACTAGTGGCTTTTATGCAAAATATTGTCAAGCTAGCTCCACTTATAAAGTCTTGCATGATCCTTGGTGTCACTTTATTTTTTATTTATGATGCGTAAGTCTAGCTGAGTACCTTCTTGTACTCATGGTTTATTTTCCCTTATTGCAGCTGACACGATATACCATGGGTATTGTAAGAATTTCTTCTCTCCCACCGTGGACAAGGAGTGAGGCCTTGGGCAAGGCTCTTCTAGGTTATCTAATCTATGATGCTTTTGTTGGAAGTGATCACAAACTGGCATATATGACAAGGGTGTGTTATGTTAGTTTTAAAACTATATTTGCTTCTGCTATCATTGTGAACTTGGTATTGTAATAACTGTATTGGAACTCCGATGTATGTGAAGTATTTGCGAACATTATGTACTATGTGGCTTGTATGTTGAATCATGTACGATCTTGATTGTATGTTGACGCTAATTCGAGGTCCTTTGTGATAGTTAACGGACTATCTGATCTATATAGGCTCAACTATAACAGTATGACCATTTCGGTAGTTACCATTATACTTGCGTTCTTATAAATTAGACGGCCGAACCAACTTCACGCACCGTATGAAAGTAAGGCCTGTGTGGACTTGGACTGTAAGCTGCTAAGAGAGAGAGGGCATACCGCGGTTGGTTGGGTCCATTAGGATGGTTCGTTCTAAGCCACTTTATGAACCGAGCATTGAATTTGGTCAAATATATCACCACAGCAGTAATTGGATGGTAGATGTACCCATTTCTCGAAATTATCACACCAAATTGGCTAGATTACATGTTGATTGGTCAATCTGCGTCCACCTATAGGCCCTATTCGGCTTACTTGTTCGGCTTTTTTTTAGCCGGAACAATGTTTTTTTTCTCACACAATAATTCAGTCAAAACAGTGTTTTTTAACCAGTTTCAACCAAGTTTCAGACCAGCCATACAGTTAATGTAAGGGCGGCTTCCCCCCCCCCCCCCCCCCCCCCCACCCCCCCAACAGGCCGTACAAATCGTTGGCTGACGTTGAGATCAGAAACGATTAAAAAAGAGAAAAGTTGGATAGCGCAACGGTGCTGCAGAGATGTCATCGGAGATGTACGAGCTAGGCGTTGAGTCCTCGCTAGCGCTGTAAGTTTCCTTTTTATTTCTCCTGCTGATTGGGCACCTATCCCTCCGAGCTAGTGACTTCAACACTGTTCGGATGCCCTAAGGTGAATGCAATTTACTTTTTATTTTTTTCTTATGAAAAGTTCTAGACACTTGATAACGATAACACTAGATATTACTTGGATCCCCGATCTGTAAAGATGATACCCAAATAAATAGCAGATTTGTTGAGATCCTACTCGGATCTTCGAGGCTAGACATAAAAATTTGCTTATACAACGGGGTGTATCTTATTTTTGACCGTAGTCACCTGGGTAAACCCAACTTATTTTTTAAATTTCTTTTATTCTAGGCCTTTTAAATTCGCTTTTACGGAGAGTCGAATCCAGGCCTGGTGAATGCTACTGAGGTGCTCTAACTACTAGGCTAGAGGCCCTTTCGTGTGGTGCATATTATGATTATAAGGGTTGTGAAAATAGGGACTTATAACTAGGTTATATATGTCAATAAGTGGAAGGGGATTTTTTCGGGTTCTCAACATGAATAGTTGTTTTTCCACCTCTTGAACTCTTTTTTTTTACATAAAGTCAATCATAGACAATTTTTTAAACAAGTAAAACCATTTTAAACAAAGGAAAATGAAAGTTCAAATGATTTGAATGGTAATGGAAATTTCTAGATAAGCCCTACTGAACAAAGGATCAAGCTTAATGGCTTAGTCCACATAAATTTTGGATAATTCTACCAAGACACTTAACCGTAATATGGAATATTTTTTTAATCTGTCACTCTTTCTCATTGAATTCAGTGTTTCTTCCCTTACGCGCGCGCCATCTATCCAATGGTCATTCTTGCAGTTTCTTTGAGTTTCTTCCTTTCATAGAGTATATTTTTGACAGAGTAGCTGTGCACAATTGCATACTGTACATAGCTCGACCCATTGCCCATTGGCGTGATATGCATTCACTATCACTATATTATGGGGTGTTTGCGCGGACTAAACTTTAATTCATATCACATCAAATGTTTGATACTCTATCCGTTCCAAATTATAAGTCGTTTTGATTTTTTGTAGTAATGTATCTAGATATAATAATATGCCTAGATACATAATAAAATGGATGAACCAAAAAAGTCAAAGTGACTTATAATTTAGAATGGATGGAGTACCTATTAGGAGTATTAAATATAGACTAATTATAAAACTAATTGCATAAATAGAGGCAAATTCAGAGAGGAATCCTATAAACCTAATTTGTCCATGTGATGCTACAATAAATATATGCTAATATTGATTAATTAGATTTAATAAATTCATCTCTCGCATTAGCCACCACTTATGCAATTAGTTTTATAGTTAAGGCCTTATTTAGTTCCTCCTCAAAAGTTTACTCTCTATCTCATCGAATGTTTGGATACATGCATGGAGTATTAAATATAGACTAAAAAATAACTAATTGCATAGTTTGCGACTAATTTGCGAGACGAATCTTTTATACCTAATTGGTGCATGATTTGACAATACGGTGCTATAGTACACACATGTGCTAATGATGAATTAATTAGGCTTAATAAATTTATCTCGTGGATTACTGATGGATTCTGTAATTTGGTTTTTTTATTAGTATCTAAGCACCCCATGCGACACCCCATGTAACATCCGATGTGACACTCCAAAACTTAACACCCTATATTTAAACAAGGCCTAATTTATATTTAGCCTTCCAACTCCAAACATGGACTAAAGTTTAGGTGTAAACGATCCAAACAAGCCTAGTAGCAAACGAACGGTTGATAGGCACTCTGAATATTGTAGCTGGAATGACAGAGTGGAGCATGCGAGCAGCGGCACATGTACCACAATGGCAAAGAGCTACTGTATAGTGAAGTTGTCCATCAGCTCTTGTTTTGGAGCAGATAGAATACGACCTTGTTTAAATCTAGTGTGTAAAGTTTTGAGGTGTCATGTCGGGTGTAACATGGGGATGTCGCATGGGGTGTTCGGATAATAAAAAAAAATAAATTACAGAATCCGTCAGTAATTCGCGAGATGAATTTATTAGGCCTAAAAGCATCTAAACCCCTAGTTTGGTTTCGATGATTAACAACGACACAAGATTACTGTGACTAATGTGTGTTTTGAAGAGACAACTTGAGTTAGGTCATAGTAATGGTGATTGATTGGGCAATTATGGTTTTCATGCCCCTATCGATAAAAATCATTTCGGTTTTAGAAGGATGGACGACAAGGTTGAGGATGGACTAGTTCTAAGTGTTGTTTGATGTTAGAGAGATACTTAGAGTAGTTTAGAACTTTGTTTTTTCTTTGACCGTACTATTAAGGGGGTATGAACGAGTAGCTTGACCTAGGTGAATCTAATGGTTTAGGTGTGGTGCACACTTGTCAAACTTAGCACTAGGTAGCTCAAGGACAACCCATAAATCAGTTGAAATTGATGCCGTTCACAAAGTTGGTAGAATTTGAGGTGAATGAAGACTTGGATGATGACCAGACGCTGGACCGGACACATCAGTGCCGCCTCTAGTCAGCATTAGCTCGCACAGCTTGTGCTTGCTCATCAACCGGACGCTGGCTCCTAGTCAGGATCGGACGCACAGGTGTGCGCAACTGTATATCAAACAACACTCATGAAGGACTAGAAGCTGTGACCTGACACACTAGAGGCCACGTCCGGTCAACAACAGTAAGCATCTAGAGAAGGAAATTGCTGACCTAACGCGTCAGATGAGTAGTGATTGGACGCTGGTCAGAATCCAGTCTCTGATGACCGTGTGAAAGGATCAAGATGCCAAAGAGAGGGGGGGGGGGTGAATTGGGCTAATTCTAAAATTCTTTGCAATAATTAAACCTTACACATAGCCCACTTCACCCCTTGTGCCTAGAATGTGTTTCTAATGTTCTACCGTATAAAAGTTTTGCAACCTAAGTTCCAATCCTACTCTAGCATGGTAATTCTATGAATATAAAGATAACAATTGAATTACTCAAAGTAAATGCTTAAAGTAAAGGGAGAAGGAGGAACGCGACGATGTTTTGCCGAGGTATCGGAGAGTCGCCACTCCCCACTAATCCTTGTTGGAGCACCCGCACAAGGGTGTAGCTTCCCCTTGATCCGCGCAAGGATCAATTGCTCTCTACGGGTTGATTCTTTGACACTCCGTCGTGATGAATCACCCACAACCGCTCACAACTTGAGTTGGGTCACGCTCCACCGGATGATCACCAAACTCCCAAATACCACCAAGCCATCTAGGTGATGGCGATCACCAAGAGTAACAGGCATGAACTCTCACTTGACTACGACAAGCCTAATGAGAAGGGTGGATGCACACTTTGCTACTCTTGCTTTCACTAATGAGGCCTTAATCTTGGATTCTCAAATCTCAATCACCTCACTAGGACCTTGCTCTCCTTGGCACCCTAAAGGGTGTTTCTCAGCTGTTGAAATGAGCAAAAGTGATCCCTCAAGTGAATAGAGGAAGTATTTATACACCCTCATTCAAAACAAACCGTTATGTGCCACTACGGGGTGATTGGACGCTCCGATTAAGGTGACCAGATGCTCTAGTTAGTTCTCCCCACCACCAAGTAGCTAAGTTATGACCGGACACTAACCAACGTCCGGTCAGCACTGATCGGATGTGTTCGGTCACAAAAACTGCTCTCTGGAACCTTACTAATGTTGATCGGACTCTGACACCTAGCGTCCGGTCACTTTGCTACTCAACATCTGGTCGCATCCAGATGACTTCACCTTGATCAAATGAACAGACCAGACTTTGCGCCAGCATCTGGTGACACTAGAACCAGCATGCGGTCAACATTTGACCCTCCATTCACTTCCAACTCGAAATCATATGTGAATGAAGTTCACTCCAATTGATCTTAGGGCTACCTAGGAGCTACCTAGTGCTAGATTTGACAAGTTTGCACCACACCTAACCCACTAGACTCACCTAGGTCAAGCTACCCGTTCATACCCCCCTTAATAGTATGGCCAAAGGAAAAACAAAGTCCTAAACTACTCTAAGTGTCTCTTCAACACCAAATGACACTTAGAACTAGTCTATCCTTAACCTTGTCATCCATCCTTTGAAAACCAAAATGATTTCCATCATAGGGGCATGACAACCATGATTGCCCAATCAATTGCCATTAGTATGACCTAACTTAATTGCGTCTGCAAAACATACATTAGTCACAGTAATCTTATATTGTCATTAATCACTGAAACCCAACTAGAGGCCTAGATGCTTTCAATCTTCCCCTTTTTGGTCATTGATGATAATACAACCTCGAGTATGTAAAAAGAGATGAGGTTTTCAACATGCTTGGTTCATATAAGCTTTTGACAATAAGAACAAAAGAGTTAGTGAAGCTTATATGACCCAAGCCAACATGATGTACTCAAAAGATATGAAATAAGCATGAGTACAAGAAATAAAGCTCATTTGCTTCGGAGTAAAACGCGGAAGCAAAGCAAATGAGCATAACCAAGTGACATGACATGTAAATAATTAGAAGTAGAGATCACACATGCCACATATCACATAAATATCACATCATGTAGAAATCACTATCATATCAATATTGTTCGATGCATGAATGTAAACATAAATGCATAAACATGTATCACACATAAAAAGCCAAATATAATAGATAAGCTCCCCCTAAAAGTATTGCTCCCTCTAAGTCTATCATACTCGATCCCTCTCCCCCTTTGGCGTCACACACCAAAACCTAAGGGTCGGTCGGCGAGGCTGCAGTGAACGAGTCGGGCGCTGAGGTGTGATGAGCGATCTAGAACTGGGCAGCATCATCATCTGATCCTGAGCTCTGTGTAGTCTGACTCTCTATTGCTGGGAGTGACGCTGAAGCGGTCGGGTTGGATCTAGGACTGGTGCGGCCTATGACTCTATGGGTATCACTGAAGCAGGCGGCTTTAATGATGCAACTGATGATGAGAGCGTCTCTATCGTCCTAGTAATAGGAGCAACTATGGAAGGACCAGGGACATGTAGATCTGGTAGTGTCAGCTGCCCTATCAACTCACTAAAAGTCACACCAAGGCTCCTAGAGATTGGGGTGTCTGGCACAAGCAATGACAAACTCTGAGCCGGTGTGAAGCCTGTATGAAGAGGTGTGAACTATGGGGCTAGCACTGGTGAGGCAAACCACTAGGACACCTGCTTTGTAGGTGAAGAAAACTATATCGCTGGTTGTCCCTGACTCTAAAGCCCACTGGGCTGTAAAGCTAGAGTCATAGAAGTGGTGGCAGGCTGGTCGATCTAGGGTGAAGGTTGTGGTGGTGGATCCCCAATAGCAGTAACTACATGCTGCATAAATCCAAGTAACTACTGCTGCATGAGGAGCTGCTGCTGCTGCATGGCCTGCTGCTATTGCTGTATAGCCTACTACTATCGCTGGAACTCGTCTTGTATGGCCTAAAACTATGCAAATGTAGCTGCGGTGTCCTAGGCCTAGCGAGCATGATCCTGCCTCATGCGCCTAAGTATAGCAAGTAGAGAGGGGTTTGTCTGCGGTGCAGGTGGAGCTAAACTAGAGCTACCGGCCTCATGGTCATGTCATCGAGGAGGCATCTAAGGGATATCCTGATAGTCATCATCTAAACTATCATTGGGGTCACTCTTGACCATACCCTCCGACTAAGCCTCTAACTACTCCTCCTTTGTAGCTGCAATGCCCCTGATATCTCATCCTGCTGGGTTGCAGTCTCTAGCACCTCTAGGCGATGACACGGCTAGCTAGGTGCACTTGGCCTGCTATGATGGAGCATCTGGGTCATGTTATATGTAGGGAACTCAGTAGTAAGACTAGAATACTCTACCAACATCTCTAGAGGCCTCACTGTAACTGCTCTATGAATAAGAAATGTAATCCAGTGAGCATAGGGCTACTGACGATGACCCCTAAACCCCTCTGCAAGAGTATCCTCCATCTCTAATAGAATAAGATCCCAAATATCAGACATAGTCTGCTGCATCAGATAGTTCAGTAGCCACAACTGAATGCGAGTCAAGCCCTTGTGATATCCCATCCTTGGAAGCAGGGTCCTCCTCATGATAGCATCAAGCGGTCTAGCTATAGGAGTGAGGTCTCTGGGTATCCTGCTCGACCCCTTACTAAATGGCTCTGTGAAGCAATGATGGACCAGATCTGTAGGGGGCACAAGACCGCTGTGAGGGCATCTAGGAGGATCTATCTGACCATAGCAAACCTCATGTAGCCAGATGGGTTGCTCCTGAAGCCTAAGTATCTCTCTGACCCTAAAGCTCATCTGCCTATAGTCTCTGCCTCTGAATGCAAAATGTATAAATCTGTGCTGCGAGTCAATCCAAAGTGTAGCATAGAACTCACAGACCCATAATGGAATATATCTGCCTGTCTATCAGAGTAAATATGTCAGCACTGACAAGTAAGATAGGTAAGGGCGAATCTGCTCTCCTGCTGCTGCTATAATGGACTTAATGGAGCAAACCCTCTAAGGCCTAATGGAACCCCAATGTTAAGATATGCATTATAGAAATTCTCCTGCATTGGTGTATAGAACCCCTCAGAAGCACGCTCATCCCTCCTAGGTAGGAACCACTCCTCAAATTGTACAAATCTGAGCTACTGCACCTGCTTGGCCATGGTGGCCGTTAAATCTAGATGAGTCACTAGAGGCGGACCCTGTGGTCTAGGAGGTAGACGAGAACCCCTCCGCTATGTCTCTACCCTCAGTGTCACCTAGGTACGAGTACGACCAAAGTGGTGTAACTGTGGCTAAGGTGCCTACTCTGTCTCCTCAGTCTGCTTTGTCTGCTGCTGTGGCTCCCCCTAAGGCTGAGTCTCCTCCAAAGCAACATGCCGTCCCTCAAGCATGATAGTCCTAGCTAGACTACCATGATGACGCTCAACCTACTTAATAGTTGCCCTCTATGCTAGTGAAAGCTGATATGCAATCTGGACTCCACTCCTAGCACCTCTCTCTACACGCTCTACGACAGCTGCCACTGCTGCTGCTCTTGCTGTATCTGCATCTGCATACTTCCTCTTCTTCAACATGAGCTTCTTCGTTGCCTTGCCTTTCACATCAGAAGGCAAGCGAGGTGGAGGCCTCAGATCCTCATCACCTGGACCACCTCCGGCATTCTTGACACATGCCATATGGAACAATCTGCTGCCTCAAACAAGAAACAACTATCATTGATAGTCCCGAGGCTTGGCCTCGATCCGTACTCGCGAGCTTGGCCCTGAGCTGACTGACAATTGCTAATGAGACCTCAACAACACTGACTCGCTACATGATGGAATAGATCAGATATATATGAATAATTTAAATATACATCTTGAGATACAAAACCATAAGAAGCAAGCGATAGACACGAAATTGGAATCGAGGACTTGCTACTTGACAAACTAGCGAATCGATGAGCAGAGGAATGAATCGCGGAGAACCACCAAGAATCACCTAGGGTTAGGGTTTAGCGAGGCAATGTAGCACTAGATCGGTCCTGGAGAAGATGTAGGGCAATGCAATTTGGCTCGGGCATGTGAAGCAGAGGCACGGGCATGGGCTAGGGCAAGAGCGCGGTGGCGCTGTTGCTGCAAGGGAGGCCGCCGATGGTGTGGGTGTAGGGCACGGTGGCGTGGAGCAATGTGGGTGAGGCAGCATGGGCATGGCTACATAGGTAGGGCATGGTGGCATGAAGGCACAGGCACAACATCGGGCAGAAGTGCGGGGCGAGGTCATGGTGGAGCAAAGCGGCTTGATCATAGGCGCGGGAGCATGGTGGTGCAGTGAGCGGTGGAGGCATGGCTAGGGCACTGCGGTGATGTCGACGTGGGTGGATGTGTGGACAAGGATTAGGTCATGACGCAACTCAATTTTATGGTGGCCCCCCAACGTGATAGAAAAGGAAACCAAGAAGAATCCAGATCCCGCATGATTACTATTGACCGAACGCTCTGGTGGCAACGACCAACGCTTCCACCTAGAGTTCGGTCGACTCCAGAGAGGTCCAAAACCCCTCGAGTCATGACCGGACGTGTTCAATCACCATTGACCAGATGCAACCAGAGTTCGATTGATCCTTAGATCTTCTTCTTCGCTTGACCGGACGTAGGATCACCATCTGATCCGGACACAGGGAGAACGCTGTTCCAGCGTCCGATCACTCCTTCACAGCAACTGGTTCACCTTCTATGAACTGACCAGACGCTAGACTTCAGAGTCCAGTGCAGTGTCCAATCACTCTTTTTTAGTAGTTCTTCAAAGTTCCTTCATGCTACCTGTTCCCAATCAAGTCCCAACTTCAATAAGGCCCAAATAAACACCAATTAGGACTGATGTGAGTGACCTCTCTCAAACCCTCAAAATTTTCAAAGTATTTTGTCTTAGGCTATAATTCTTTTTAAGAAAATAGGCAATAAAAGAGAAATAACAAAACAACATACATGTATATGCAATGCAATACTTTGAAAGTAATTCTAGTTGCTTGTCAAGTTTGATCCAAGGTTAAGCTTCTTCACACGCTTTTCGATGGTTATCTTAACCATGTTAGACAAGCCCTAAGTGCATTACCACAAAGTAAATATGTTGTATATTACAATGCAATGCAAGGAATAACACAAGCTCATTTTCTAGTGAAGTTGCTAAAATCAAGCATATTGAGCTCATTCCTCAACCAACAAAATGTAGCCTCATCTAGCAGTTTAGTGAAGATATCCGCCAATTGATCCTCGATCCTTACACCTTCTAAGGAAATATCATTCTTAGCAACATGATCTCTAAGAAAGTGATGGTGTATATCTATATGCTTGGTGCGAGAGTGTTGAACCAGATTATTAGCAAGTTTTACCACACTCTCATTGTCACATAAAAGAGGTACCTTTTCTAGAACTACACCATAGTCTAGCAAAGTTTGCTTCATGTAAAGTATTTGTGCACAACAAGCACCCACGGCAATGTATTCCGCTTCGGCGGTGGACAAAGCCACACTATTTTTCTTCTTGGAGGACCAAGACACAAGTGATCTACCAAGCAAATGACACCCTCCGGATGTGCTTTTCCTATCAACTTTGCAACTGGTATAATCCGAATCAGAGTAGCCAACTAATTCAAATCTAGCTCCTTTGGGATACCAAAGGCCAATGCTTGGTATGTGCTTAAGGATTCTTTTAATGACAATTAAATGAGCTTCCTTAGGATTAGCTTGAAATCTAGCACACATACACACACTAAACATAATGTCGGGCCTAGATGCGGTTAAATATAACAAGCTACCAATCATAGAGCGGTAGAGAGTTTGATCAACCGTTTTACCTCCCTCATCTAGGTCAAGATGTCCATTAGATGGCATTGGTGTCTTGATTGGCTTACATTCATCCATATTGAACCTCTTTAGAAGATCCTTGGTATACTTTTCTTGAGAGATGAAAATCCCTTCTCTCATTTGCTTGACTTGAAAAAACAAGAAAGAATGTAAGCTCTCCAATCATAGACATCTCAAACTCCTTCGACATCAATTCACCAAACTCTTTGCAAGAATCTTCATTTGATGATCCAAAGATGATATCATCAACATATACTTGACAAATGAAGATATATCCATCAAGCTTCTTGGTGAATAGTGTGGTGTCGACCTTCCCAATGGTGAAGCCCTTCTCAATGAGGAAATCCCAAAGGCATTCATACCATGCTCTTGGAGCTTGCTTAAGCCCATATAGCGCATTGGACAACCTATAAACATGATTAGGATATCTAGGGTATTCAAACCTGGGAGGTTGATCAACATAGACTAGTTCATTAATAAAGCCATTTAAAAATGCACTTTTCACATCCATTTGATATAGTTTTATTTTATGATGTGATGCATATGCAAGGAGGATATGAATGGCTTCTAGTCTTGCAACCGATGTAAAGGTCTCTCCAAAATCCAACCCTTCAACTTGAGAGAACCCCTTTGCAACTAGTCTTGCCTTGTTCCTCACAACAACACCTTGATCATCTTGCTTGTTGCAGAACACCCACTTTGTTCCAATGACTATTGCACCTTATGGTCGCTCTCCAAGAGTCCAAACTTCATTGTGGGTGAAGTTGTTCAACTCTTCATGCATGGCGTTTATCCAATCTGGATCTTGAAGTGCTTCTTCTACCTTAGTAGGCTCAAAGCAAGAGACAAAAGAGTGATGTTCAATAAAAGAAGCAAGTTTTTTAGACCGAGTCATTACACCCTTTGATAGACTCCCTATGATGAGATCTTGTGGATGAGCTTGTAGTAGAGGTGAATTTCTTCTATCAACCACTTGAGGGGGAGGTGTTGGAGCATCAACATCTTGTGCTTGTGTCACCATTTGCTCAAGGGAGACATGAGTATCTTCATTTTCTACTATCCCATCTTTATCACCATCTTGTGGCACACTTGATGAAGAAGGTGGATTGATCACTTGTACATCATCTTTAGGCTTGATGTCTCCAACCAAAATATTCTTCATGGCCTCACTCAATGGTTCATCACCTACATCATCAAGATTCTCATGTGCTCCTTGGGAGTCATTAGATTCATCAAATTCCACATCATATGTTTCTTCAACTAAGCCAGTGGCATGATTAAATACTCTATATGCTTTGGACTTTGATGAGTAACCAACAAGAAAACCAATATCACAACATCTTTGAAACTTCCCTAGGTGTTGCTGCTTCTTATAGATGTAGCATTTGCAACCAAACACCCTAAAGAAGGAGACGTCTGACTTCTTCCCATTAAGCAACTCATAAGGTGTCTTGCCAAGAAACTTTTGAAGGAATAGGCGGTTGGATGCATAACATGCGGTGTTGATAGCTTCCGCCCATAGAGCTTCGAGTGTGTTGTACTCATAAAGCATTGTTCTTGCTAGTTTGATTAATGTTCGGTTCTTTCTCTCACTACACCATTTTGTTGAGGAGTTTATGTTGCAGAGACCTCATGCTTGATCCCAACTTCATCATAATAGGCTTCAATGTTTGTGTTGTTAAATTCTTTCCCATTATCACTTCTAATCTTCTTGAGCTTCACCTCAAACTCATTTTGTGCTCTCTTGGCAAACTTCTTGAAACATGATGCAACTTCGGATTTGTCATGAAGGAAGAACACCCATGTGTATCTTGAGTAATCATCAACAATCACAAGACAATAAAGATTTCCTCCCAAACTCTTATATGTTGTTGGTCCAAATAAGTCCATGTGAAGGAGCTCTAGCACTCTTGTTGTTGACATGAAAGCTTTTGTAGGATGAGTACTTGCAACTTGCTTGCCGGCTTGACATGCACTACAAAGGTTGTCCTTCTCAAATTTCACATCCTTCAACCCTCTCACCAATTCATTCTTCATTAGCTTCTTGAGTGAGCTCATTCCAACATGAGCAAGTCTTCTATGCGATAGCCACACAAGTGATATTTTGGTGAATAGGCATGTCTTCAAGTTAGCATCTTCGAAGGTAAAATCCACTAGATATAGGTTGTATATAAATCCCTTGAATATCACTTGATCATCATCTTTCTTGGATACAACCACTTCCTTCTCGGTAAATTGGCATTGAAAGCCAAGATCACATAATTGTCCAATGGATAGAAAGTTGAAGCTCAATGAAGCAGCATATAGCACATTTGAGATTGAATGATCATTTGATATTACCACTTTGCCCAATCCTTTAACTTTGCCCTTTGAATTATCTCCAAATCTGATTCTTTCTTATCCATCTACTTCTTCATCTAGTGAGGTGAACATACGAGGATCACCGGTCATATGTTGTTGGCAACCACTATCAATTACCCAATAACTTCCACTGGTCTTGTAGTTCACCTACACACAAGAGATCAAGCTTGTTTAGGAACCCAAACTTATTGAGGGCCCTTCACTTTCTCAACAAGTGACTTTGCTACCCAAAGTTTTTTAGGCCTATTCTTGTTGGGAGGTCCTAAGAACATAACTTTCATATTTCCACTAGAGTCCTTTCTAAGCATGTAATGAGCATTGAAAGCAAAGGGTCTAGCATGCTTGGGCAAGGGTTGTGGTGGTGGAGTTTGACACTCATGGGCAAAGTGGCCTTCTTGTCCACACTCAAAACACCTCTTTGGCTTTGGCTTTGACTTGTGTTGTTATTGTTAAGCTTGAGCCTTCTTCTCTTGGTTTGCCAAGTACCCAATGCCACTTATATCCATCTTCATGATGGTGTTCATTAGTAACTCACTTTGAAGATGTTTGCCTCTTGTGAACTTACTCAATCCAATCTTGAGATGTTCTTTTTCCAACTTGAGCTTCTTGTTCTCTTCTTTGAGTGAATCATTATTTTTCTCTTCCTTGAGTCTCTTGTTCTCTTCTTTGAGCTTCTCATTCTCAAGAATCAAATCACCATCATGATCAAGAGTTTCTAACACTATAGTGTTGGTGGTTTTGAGCTCTTCAAGATCTTTCTTGAGCTTTTCATTATCATGCTTGAGCTTGACATACTCATCATAGTTGTCGGTTTCAACCACTTGCTTGCCTTTGCCACTAGATCCTTGCTCAATGCTCTCAACAATTAAATCATCACATGGTGTAGCTATATCAATCTTAACAACATCGTTAGTAGCATCATGTGGCTCATTGGATAAAAATTCTTAGCGATAACAAGATTATCATGATTGATCTTGAGAGTTATATATTCTTCTTTTACCGTTTTGTAGCTAGTGATGAGCTCTTTATGCATCCCCTCAAGTTTATCATGTTTATCTTTAAGCTCTTTCTTAGAAGATTTGAGCTCCTTGAGTTTGGATGACATAGCATCATTTTCTTCTCTAAGCTCAACACTAGCCTTTTCCACTATGTCACATTTAGCTAAAAGAGAGTCATTCTTAATTTCAAGCTTTTCATTCTTAGCTCTAGTCTTTCTAATGATCTTAGTGTATTGATTTAGCAATTTAACAAGATCATCATATGAAGGCGATTCAAATTTATCATCATCACTATCACTATCACTATCATCATTGTTGGCACGATCATCACCATGTAACACCTCTGGTGTTTTGACCTAGCACTAAAACTTGACATGTCATCATATGCATTGCAAAGCATTCATAAAGTAGAAAAATTTGGATGCATTCACTAAATAAGCTTTATTTCATAAGTTGTTATGTTATGTGATGTAATGTGATCCAAAACTCTAAATAAAGATCATGACCACAAGGGTCAAATTTCATGTGATCATGTGAGACCATGTGTCAATTGACTCAAATAACCCTAATGGGCCATGTAACTGGTCAAAAATCATAGTTAAGTAAAAAGGTAAACAAATCAAATTTGAATTCAAATTCAAACCATAAAAGTCCTTTTTGCCCCTTCTGTCTATTTCAAAATCCATTTGGAATTTGGGGGTGTGACAAAAATCAAAGTTGAAGCTTATTTTATAAGGATCAACTTTGGTATTCAAAGTTTTTAAAGTTTACTTATAAAATTTAGAGTAATTTTGAAATGATTCAAATGCTCAAATGCACCCCAAAATCAAATTTCAAAATGGAGGCAGAATTTGAAAATGTTCATTTAAGCAAAGTTGTAGAACTTTTGATTTTGAACAACTTTTATTTTTGAAGATTTTTGAGTTGTTATACAAATTTGGGAGTAATTTGAATTTTGAAACGGATGGTAATTCTGTAATTCTGGTGAACAGTGCACGACCACCGCCCCACCACCGGCGTCCTTTCTCCGGTCTTCCAGACGTGCCCATGGCTGCCCTCAGCTTTGCACTGGCACGAGATGGACACTCGTCATTCCCTCGCTCTCTTGGCCACGCTATAAAGCTCCGACGCCGTTGTCGGCTTTCTTTTCTCTCCTCTATTTCCCGACGCCGCCGCCTCAGCTCCATCGAGCTCACCTTGGCTCCTCAGTGCAAACTAGCCTCGGCAAAGCAGTGTTCCAGCTCCGTCTCCTCCTTGCAAAGCCATCCAACCAACTGTGGTTGTCTGAGTCCACCGAGAACTGCCGCTAGCGACCATTCTTTCTCGCGGCCGACGACCTCACCCGAAGTTCCGTTTCACCGTGGCTAGCGTCATCCGGTGAGCCGTTGCCCTTGCTTGTTGTCTCTACAGCTTCATCTTGATGCTATGGTGCTTAATCCATTCTTGCTTGGTCATTTTGCCCACTGCAGTCGTCAGAACACCATCATCGACGAAGTCTGCTCCGCCGTGACCGCTGTCACCTGTCGAACCGCAGTCATCGTAGCTTCTCCGGTCTCGCTCGTTGCTTCAACACGTTAGGGTGAGCTACTGATGCTTCCTGGACTCTTTGTTTCACCGTTACCGGCCTTGTTCCACCGGCGTAGCATTGCCATGCTACCACATCCTGCCATGGTCGGTGTTCAGCCTTGTTTCGTGTCGTAATTAAGCCTCCGTAGTGCCACAGATCGATGCGCCTAGTCTTTGTGAACGTTTTGGTACTTTGGCCGTCGCCGTTGGGCTCACCGTCGGCGAGTTAGCGCTGGTTAGCACCGTCGTCAGTCACGGTCAAAGCCGAAGGTTAGGGATGACAAGTGGGTCCCGTATGTCAGCGACTATGTAGTTCAAAATGGAATTTTTCTATTTTCAGAAATAGATGAATAGTGTCTATTTTTGTTATTTTTGTGTAGGTTTATTTAGAGCTCCAAAAATTATGAAAAGTTTTGTGTGACCTCTCTGTGATGAATATTATTTAGGAAAAATATAAAATATTGATTTACAGTAACTTTTTGAATGTGATGAAAATTGCTCAATTAATTGATAAATGTAATTTCCATGATTTTGTAGGCCACTGTATAACTCCAAAAATTATGAAATTTGTTTTGGTACACTAATTTGTCATGAGGAAGCTTACATAAAATTTTGAGGTCATTTGGAACAAGTTCATTTTGAGCTTAATTCCAAATTTAATTCAAAAATGGATAAAAGCAAACCCTAAGTGTTAGTTTAGGGTTTGATCTTGTTTTGGTCATGTTTTGTGACCAGTAGGGTTTCAAGATCAATTTAGTCAAGTTACTTAGGTCATAAGCCCTAGGTCATTAAAGTGTTGGTTAGAGTTTAGTTAATGAGTGATTTCATTCATTAAGGGTAGAACTTTGGAGTGAAACTTTGGGTAGTTCTTTAGAAGAATGTAGGGTTTCTTAGTAAACACTTTTGTGTGGTCCTTGATGGTAGAATTGCAAGTTGGTTTTGTTGGCTTGCAACTGTATAGTGAAGGAAAGTTGTACTCAAGGTGTTATTATATTTCTTACACCATGAAAGCATCATGTTTACATTATCATCATGTTGAAGCATATGTTATTATTTCGTATAGAATCTGAGAGTGAACCAATCCTAGTTGAGCAAGTTGTGGAAGAATCCCCGGTTGTCTCGGGATTCGATATTTGTGGTACTGATCCAGAACCCGAGATCATCAATGAAGGCAAGCCCCAGTTTATGCATGAAACCATTACCTTGTTTACTTTGAAAAGTTTATCACCTATGTTACCTATTGCATTATGTTGATTAATTCAAATGTTACCTACTTGATGCATTGCCTACCTTGTTAATTGTTTACCATCCTTGAAGATGATTTCATTTACAAAGGCATAGAATGCTTAGTATGCTTTATGGTAGGCTTTCAAAGTAAAAGTTTCGATACAATCAAAGATGGCATCCTGGCCAAAGAAAGAAAGAAGGTAGAATGAACTAGAGACTAGTCGGGTGACTTATCTTGAATATTGGGTAATGTTGCTGACTATGTCGCTTAAAGGCCACTCATTGTGGATCTTCTGAATGAGACACTTTATAGTACTGGTCACATACTACGGCAAGCCTACTTCGGCTAATCCGATACTAAGACGAATGCCCACGCACTAGGAGTGGAGAGATGGCGGGAGTAGCGTGTACCCTTGTGGCTGGAATGTGGCCGGATTGGAGGTGTGTTGTGCTCTCGGGTGGCGTGGAGAGACGGCTTAGTATAGGAGGATCTGGTAGCAAGGTTGATATATGCAAGATTAAGTTCTACATATATTGTGTGATAAGGAATCCCCAGCTCAGACTTGAATCAATTCGAATTGCCGGTGCTCCACGGATATGGAGACTCGTTTCATTATAGAAGCAATGCAGGACTGGTGAATTACTAAAATTTGAGAAAAAGAATGGAATGAAAAGGATTGGAACATGGGATATGAACACTTAGTTTGAGATAATGAACTAAGACGACTTAGGGATAAAACTTGAAAATAGGATCAAGAATAGTAAGCTTTTGGCAAAGAACTTTTGAGTCTTGCTACATCCTTACCTTGCCCCAACACCTGCATCTCTAAAGTCTTTCACCCCCTTTTACAGTTGGGTCAGTCTCAGTTGAGTACTTTTGTACTCAGGGTTTGTTAACGCTTGTTGCAGGTGAGTCGCATGCGCAGGCTTGTTTTGGTCCCTGCTGCATGTCTAGTGTTTGAAGTCGATGACGATGAGGAATGATGAATGGCCTTTGGACAAGGCACTAGTTTGTATGAAAAATAGTGTTAATGTAATATTATCCCGCTACTATGGTTGTATGACACTTATGGTTTTATAAGTTTGAAACAACTGGTTTGTAATATTAAAACTTAATCTTCCACTTTATAATCTCTGATATATATATTGAAAATTGTTGTAATCTACAATGTCTGTGATTGGGATCCTATTCGAAAAAGATTCGTGGATGATTCAGGGTTTCCCGAGGATACCCTACAGACCTGTTAAGTTGTTGGGAACTTGTGTACGCTATCAGAGGTCTGTTGAGACAACGATAGATGCATGTGGGCTCGATTTCTTAGGAGGTTCTGCCATAGCTAGGTATTAGAGCAGGTCCTATCTAAGATCATTGTAGGTTACTTTGGAAAACCTTCAATTTGATTTAGATCAAAGAAAGTAAACTTGATATTTTAAAGTTCAAATTTCTTTCTTCTTACCTCTGATCTAGCCTCAATCCTATCTTATTTGAAAGTTCAGTGGCGGATAATATGATTAGGTTTGTCCTATGTATTAAAAAAATCTAGTACCTTTGATTATATAAATCTTTTGTACCTAGATTCGTAAGATTGATTCATGCATTCATGCTTGAACACCTTGCATAATAATTCCCCTTAAAAGTGGTTGGGCTATGGCAAAGACCAAGATAACTACATGCAAGTCCACCGGACCTCACGGAGTCCCTCGTCACCAGTTGGCACCACGAAACCATGAGATTGGTGAAGGAAGTTCTAGGACCTTAGGAGATGAAGGATCTTCAAGCAATCCCACCAACATCGAGAACCTTACCATGGAGCTCAACACTCTTCGTCGAGCTCATGCCAAAGATCAAGAGAAGCTGGCAGAAATGCGAAGGGACATCACCACGAACACCGAGCTGCGAAATGAAGCCTGGACACGAGAGGATGCAGCCAACGAACGCATCCATGAGTTGGAGTTCTATGTAGAAGACCTGGAGATGTACAATGCCATTCTTCATGAGAATGTCCACATGATGTATGCTCAACTTCATCCTCCTCTTGGGGATGGTGAAGTTATAGATGAAGAAATGATTATAGATCTAGGAGAAGTCTAGGATGAAGAAGAGGAGGAGGACCCTGAGGAATTAGTGTACTTCTTAGATGAAGATGAGGTTTCGTCCGGTATGGACACGGACGCCGATGACTGAGACCTTGGAGTAGTAATAGTTCCTTTACTAGCTTTTCTAGTAAACCAAGGTTGTCTTGTGGGATACAAGACATGTAATATAAATAAGTAGCCCTTTGTAGCATGAAACCTTTTAACTGCTTTCAATAAATAATAATGTAAATAAACTGTGTCTCTCTAACAGATGCCTCGTCCTATCACCTGAGCTTAGTGCAAGTACCTCGCAAGACCATGATGATATCCCAAATCCTCCACCAATGCCTCTAACTATGGCAGATGCCATAGCCGCACTCGTCAATGCAATGACAGAGAATGCTAGGTTGTTAAGAGAATTAGCTCAGAACCAACAAGGCACCACACCTAAATCGTGGCCGCCGTAATAATGGAAATGATGAGTTAACCTATATTGATTTTACTGACACACATCCACCTACGTTCTCTAAGGTAGAAGAGCCTTTAGAAGCTAACAATTGGCTCAGGACAATGGAGCAAAAGTTTGAGCTGATTCACTGTACCGAGATTCAGAAACCAAGGTTTGAGGCACAGCAACTCCGAGGAGCTGCTGGTGCCTGATGGGCAAATTTGGTAGCTGTACAAGCCCACTAGTCACCAAATCACCTGGATGGAGTTTAAGGATGCCTTCAGGGCACACTATATTCCAGATGGTGTGATGGACCATGAAGTTAGAAGAGTTTTTGGCTCTTAAGCAAGGGGAGCACCCGGTGATGCACTATATTGGGCGCTTCAATCACCTATCATAGTATGCTATAGAGTATGTGAACACTGATAGGAAGAAGAAGAATCATTTCCTAAGAGGCCTAAACACCAAACTTCAGACCATGATGGCAACTTGTGGCAACAGCAACTTATCATGAGACAGTCAACATTGCTACCACTTTAGAAGAGAATTACCACCGACACAAGGAGGCGAAGAAAAAGAGAGTATCTGCTTCTAGATCGTCAAGTGGAAAGCATCAAAAGATGGTCTATCATCCTCAGAATCATGGCCAGTGCGCCATTCCGCCCACAACAAAACCAAAGCAGGCAGCAAATTTTTATTCGTCCCTATAATTAATACGCCTTATCCTCATCAAGCACCGTAGCAGCAAAATAATACAAATAATGCAAACCGCACTGCTACTCCCCAGAATCACAATTATCCATGTTATAATTGTGGTAAACCCAGACACTTTTCCCAAGAATGTCCATATCCCTAGGAAGAGTAATCCTAATGCACCTAAAGCCCCCTGTTACTCAAGCTCAGAATCAGTATAAGGGCAATGCTCAGAACAGTCAGAAAGGTCAGGCTGAGAAGAAAACTAGAAGGGTCTTCTATACTCAGGTGGAATCTATTCCAGAAGGAGAACCAGTAATGATTGGTATGTTTCCCATTGCTAAGCATCCTGCAATTACCTTATTTGATTCTGGTGCATCCCATACATTCATCAATTGTACATTTGTTGTGAAGCATGTGATAACTATTGGGGAAACAAAAGAACCATATCATATACAGTCGCCCGAGGGACGAATCTATATAAGGGAGGTAGTTCAGCATGTACCTATTGATTTGGGAGGATATGAGTTCCCTACCAATATGCTGATATTAAAGGATCAAGATATAGATGTGATCCTTGGTATGAACTGGTTAACTCAACATGGGGCTAGTCATAGATGTCATGCATAGAACCATAAGGGTAAATGTACCTGACAGCAAAACCCAACTTCTCCTCCAACTTCCCTTTCCTAAGAGTACTGGTTGGAACAGTCTGTGCAACTACTATTGAAGAAGCAGAGAAAATTCCTGTGGTATATGAATTTACTGGATGTCTTTCTCGATGATCTGCATGGTCTACCACCTAGACCGAGATGTAGAGTTTAGAATTGATCTGAAACCAGGAACGGCACCTGTGTCCAGAAGAGCATATAGGATGCCACCCAAAGAACTAGCAGAATTAAAAATCCAACTACAAGAGTTGTTAGACTAAGGGTTTTATTCAACCTAGTTCATCACCTTGGGGATGCCCTACTATCTTCATGAAGAAAAAGGACCAAACCTTAAGGTTATGTATTGACTATCGGCCGTTAAATGAAGTCACCATAAAGAACAAATACCCCTTACACCAAATTGATTTGCTTTTTGATCAACTTGCGGGAGCTAAGCTGTTCTCGAAGATAGACTTGAGATCCTGACTATCTCCAGATTAAGATCAGATGGGAAGATGTGCCGAAGATAGCGTTTACTACCCGATATGGTCTATATGAGTATTTAGTCATGTCTTTTGGGCTAACCAATGCCCTGGCTCATTTCATGTACCTGATGAACTCAGTTTTCATGCCCGAGTTGGATAAGTTTGTAGTGGTGTTCATTGATGACATTTTTATCTATTCTAAGAGCAAAGAGGAACATGCGAACATCTCTGCATTGTTCTACAACGATTAAGAGACCACAAATTATATGCCAAATTCAGTAAATGTGCATTTTGGTTAGAGGAAGTACAATTTCTAGGGTCATGTGTTATCTGCTGAAGGTATAGCTATTGATCCAAGCAAGGTAGAAGAAGTCCTTAACTGGAGAACACCTACCACTGTTCATCAAGTTCAGTAGTTTTCTGGGGTTGGCAGGTTATTATCAGTCGGTTCATCCCTGACTTCTCTAGAATTGCGAAGCCGATTACCGAACTGCTGAAAAATCAAACTAAGTTTGTATGGTCAACAAAATATGAGAAGGCCTTTCAAACATTAAAGAAGTTGCTGACAACTGCACCAGTATTAGCACAACCTGATATCGAGAGGTCGTTTGATATCTATTGTGATGCATCTGGAATTGGTATTAGCTCTGTTCTTATGCAAGAAGGTAGAGTCATAGCGTATGCTTCTAGACAACTCAAGAAGCATGAAGAACATTATCCCACCCATGATCTTGAATTAGCCTGCTGTTGTTCATGCACTCAAGGTTTGGCGACGTTATTTATTGGGCAATATCTGTCATATCTATATGGATCACAAAAGTTTGAAATATATCTTCACTCAGTCAGAGTTGAATATGAGGCAAAGAAGATGGTTAGAATTTATCAAAGATTATGACTTAGAAGTGCATTATCATCCGGGCAAGGCTAATGTGGTTGCCGATGCCCTAAGTCGCAAGAGTCACTGCCATTGTCTAACTGTGAAACCTATGCAACGAACATTGTGTCAAGAGATGGAGCATCTAAATTTACAAATCATAGAACAAGGTTCCCTGTCCAATATTGCAGTTGAGTCCACTATCAAAGATCAGATCATTATTGCTCAATGGAAAAGTAAGGGTATAGCCCATATCAAAGATAAAGTCAGATCTAGAAAACCAACATGTTTCAATATTGATGAATCCGATGTCATATGGTTCAAAGATAGATTGGTAGTACCCAAAAGTCCTGAAGCTACGAAAGCAGATTCTTGATGAAGCTCATTCTACAAGATACTCCATTCATCCAGGTAGCAACAAAATGTATCATGATCTGAGAAAGAAATATTGGTGGACCAAAATGAAAATAGAAATAGCTCAATATGTGGCCAAATGTGATACTTGTCAGAGAGTCAAAGCGGTTCACATGAAGACTGTAGGTCCATTACATTCATTGCCTAGTTCCATCTTGGAAGTGGGAAGATATCTGTATGGACTTCATCGTGGGATTGCCAAGGACATCTGTAGGCTACAATTCAATATGGGTTATTGTTTATCGCCTAACCAAGATAGCTCATTTCTTACCACTCAGATAAATATCGAGCAGGAACAGTATGCAAAGCTTTATCTTGATAGAATCTTCAGTCTGCATGGGGCACCCAAGACCATTGTCTCTGATAGAGGGTCATTGTTCGTATCTAAGTTTTGGAAAAGTCTACATGAGTCTTTGGGAACCAAACTTATCCGTAGTTCTGCTTATCATCCGCAAATAGATGGACAGACTGAAAGGGTAAATCAAGTTCTTAAAGATATGTTGAGAGCATGTGTCCTTTCCTATAGTGCTAAATGGGATGAATGCCTTCCCTTAGCTGAATTCTCATATAACAATAGCTATCAAGAGAGCATTAAAATGGCACCATTCGAAGCATTGTATGGCCGTAGATGCCAAACTCCTTTAAATTGGTTAGAAGCTAGAGAACGTTGATTCTTTGGGCCGGATGTGGTCAAGGAAGCTGAACAGGAAGTTAAACTCATACAAGCTAATATGAAGGTAGCTCAATCCTGACAGAAAAGCTATGCTGATAAGAGGAGACGATCGCTAGAATTCAAAGTGGGAGATCATGTCTACCTCAAGGTATCGTCGATGAAAGGAGTTCATCGTTTTGGGATTCGGGGAAAGTTGGCGCCCTATTATGTCGGTCCTTTTCAAATCCAACAATGATGTGGACCAGTCGCCTATCGCGTCAAGCTACCTGATCACATGTCAGCTATGCATGATATCTTCCATGTATCCCAGTTAAAGAAGTGTCTTCAAGAACCTAACCAAATAATCAACTTTGGTGATGTAGAACTAGAACCTGATTTGACTTATGCTGAGTACCCCATTAGAGTCTTAGATCAGAAAGATTGAGTCACTCGAAGACGTACAATCAAGTTCTACAAAGTACAATGGAATCAACACACTGAAGATGAAGCTACTTGGGAGTCCAAGGATTACTTAGAAGAAAACTTTCCTGACTTCTTCGCTTCTATTTAGTTGCAATACCTTGTCTATGTTGTAACTTGTCTCTTTTGTCAAAAGAATGGAAAACCCCCCTCACTAGCTTTTTGAACAAAGTTTTGATGTGTTAGTTTGACACATTTCCTTTTCCATTACTTAGCCTTAGGTTTTAAATCTCAGGACGAGATTTCTTTAAGGGGGAAGGGTTGTAACACCTCTGGTGTTTTGACCTAGCACTAAAACTTGACATGTCATCATATGCATTGTAAAGCATTCATAAAGTAGAAAAAATTGGATGCATTCACTAAATAAGCTTTATTTCATAAGTTGTTATGTTATGTGATGTAATGTGATCCAAAACTCTAAATAAAGATCATGACCATAAGGGTCAAATTTCATGTGATCATGTGAGACCATGTGTCAATTGACTCAAACAACCCTAATGGGCAATGTAACTGGTCAAAAATCATAGTTAAGTAAAAAGGTAAACAAATCAAATTTGAATTCAAATTCAAACCATAAAGGTCCTTTTTGCCCCTTCTGTCTATTTCAAAATCCATTTGGAATTTGGGGGTGTGACAAAAAGCAAAGTTGAAGCTTATTTTATAAGGATCAACTTTGGTATTCAAAGTTTTTAAAGTTTACTTATAAAATTTGGAGTAATTTTGAAATGATTCAAATGCTCAAATGCACCCCAAATTCAAATTTCAAAATGGAGGTAGAATTTGAAAATGTTCATTTAAGCAAAGTTGTAGAACTTTTGATTTTGAACAACTTTTATTTTTGGAGATTTTTGAGTTGTTATACAAATTTGGGAGTAATTTGAATTTTGAAACGGATGGCAATTCTATAATTCTAGTGAATAGTGCACGACCACCGCTCCACCGCCGGCGTCCTTTCTCCGGTCTTCCAGACGCGCCCGTGCCACCCTCGGCTTCACGCTGGCACGAGATGGACACTGCATGTCATTCCTCGCTCTCTTGGCCACGTGCTATAAAGCTCCGACGCCGTCGTCGGCTTTCTTTTCTCTCCTCTGTTTCCCGACGCCGCCGCCTCAGCTCCGTCGAGCTCACCTCGGCTCCTCAGCGCAAACCTAGCCTCGGCAAAGTAGTCTTCCAGCTCTGTCTCCTCCTTGCGAACCCATCCCACCAACTATGGTTGTCTGAAGTCCACCGAGAACCGCCGCTAGCGACCCTTCTTCCTCGCTGATCAGGACCTCACTCGAAGTTCTGTTTCACCGCGGCTAGCGTCATCCGATGAGCCGTTGCCCTTGCTTGTTGTCTCTACAGCTTTGTCTCGATGCTGTGGTGCTTAATCCACTCTTGCTTGGTCATTTTGCCCACTACAATCGCCAGAACACCATCGTCGACTAAGTCTACTCCGCCGTGACCGCTGTCATCGTCGAACCGCGTCATCGTAGCTTCTCCGGTCTCGCTCGTTGCTTCAACACGTTCAGGGTGAGCTACTGATGCTTCTTGGACTCTTTGTTTCACCGTTACTAGCCTTGTTCTGCCGGCGTAGTGTTGCCGTGCTGCCACATCCGCCATGGCTGGTGTCAGCCTTGTTTCATGTCGTAATTAACCTCCGTAGTGCCACAGATCGATGCGCCTAGTCTTTGTGAACATTTTGGTACTTTGGCCGTCGCCGTTGGGCTCACCATCGGCGAGTTAGCGTCGGTCAGCGCCGTCGTCGTCGCGGTCAAAGCCGAAGGTTAGGGATGGCAAGTGGGTCCCGTATGTCAGCGACTGTGTAGTTCAAAATGGAATTTTTCTATTTTCAAAAATGGATGAATAGTGTCTGTTTTTGTTATTTTTGTGTAGATTTATTTAGAGCTCCAAAAATTATGAAAATTTTTGTGTGACCTCTCTGTGATGAATATTATTTAGGAAAAATATGAAATATTGATTTACAGTACTTTTTGAATGTGATGAAAATTGCTCAATTAATTGATAAATGTAATTTCCATGATTTTTGTAGGCCACTGTATAACTCCACAAATTATGAAATTTGTTTTGGTACACTAATTTGTCATGAGGAAGCTTACATAAAATTTTGAGGTCATTTGGAACAAGTTCATTTTGAGCTTAATTCCAAATTTAATTCAAAAATGGATAAAAGCAAACCCTAAGTGTTAGTTTAGGGTTTGATCTTGTTTTGGTCATGTTTTGTGACCAGTAGGGTTTCAAGATAAATTTAGTCAAGTTACTTTGGTCATATGCCCTAGGTCATTAAAGTGTTGGTTAGAGTTTAGTTAATGAGTGATTTCATTCATTAAGGGTAGAACTTTGGAGTGAAACTTTGGGTAGTTCTTTAGAAGAATGTAGGGTTTCTTAGTAAACACTTTTGTGTGGTCCTTGATGGTAGAATTGCAAGTTGGTTTTGTTGGCTTGCAACTATACCGTGAAGGAAAGTTGTACTCAAGGTGTTATTATATTTCCTGCACCATGAAAGCATCATGTCTACATTATCATCATGTTGAAGCTTATGCTATTATTTCGTGTAGAATCCGAGAGTGAACCAATCCTAGTTGAGCAAGTTGTGGAAGAATCCCTGGCTGTCTTGGGATTCGATATTTGTGGTACTGATCCGGAACCCGAGATCGTCAATGAAGGCATGCCCCGGTTTATGCATTAAACCGTTACCTTGTTTACTTTGAAAAGTTTATCACCTATGTTACCTATTGCATTAAGTTGATTAATTCAAATGTTACCTACTTGATGCATTGCCTACCTTGTTAATTGTTTACCATCCTTGAAGATGATTTCATTTACAAAGGCGTAGAATGCTTAGTATGCTTTATGGTAGGCTTTCAAAGTAAAAGTTTCGATACAATCAAAGATGGCATCCTGGCCAAAGAAAGAAAGAAGGTAGAATGAACTAGAGACTAGTCGGGTGACTTATCTTGAATATTGGGTAATGTTGCCGACTATGTCGCTTAAAGGCCACTCAATGTGGATCTTCTGAATAAGACACTTTGTAGTACTGGTCACATACTACGGTAAGCCTACTTCGGCTAATCCGATACTAAGACTGAATGCCCACGCACTGGGAGTGGAGAGATGGTGGGAGTAGCGTGTACCCTCATGGCTAGGAATGTGGCCGGATTGGAGGTGTGCTGTGCTCTCGGGTGGCGTGGAGACGACTTAGTATAGGAGGATCTGGTAGCGAGGTTGATATATGCAAGATTAAGTTCTACATATGTCGTGTGATAAGGAATCCCCAGCTAGGACTTGAATCGATTCGAATTGCCAGGTGCTCCGTGGATATGGAGACTTGTTTCATTACAGAAGCAATGTAGGACTGGTGAATTACTAAAATTTGAGAAAAAGAATGGAATGAAAAGGATTGGAACATGGGATATGAACACTTCGTTTGAGATAATGAACTAAGACAACTTAGGGGTAAAACTTGAAAATAGGATCAAGAATAGTAAGCTTTTGGCAAAGAACTTTTGAATCTTGCTACATCCTTACCTTGCCCCAACACCTACATCTCTAAAGTCTTTCACCCCCTTTTACGTTAGGTCAATCTTGTTGAGTACTTTTGTACTTAGGGTTTGTTAACCATTGTTGCAGGTGAGTCACATGTGTAGGCTTATTTTGGTCCCTGCTGCATGTTTGTGTTTGAGGTCGATGACGATGAGGAATGATGAATGGCCTTTGGACAAGGCACTAGTTTGTATGAAAAATAATGTTAATGTAATATTATCCCGCTACTATGGTTGTATGACACTTATGGTTTTGTAAGTTTGAAACAACTGGTTTGTAATATTAAAACTTAAATCTTTCGCTTTATAATCTCTGATATGTATATTGAAAACTATTGTAATCTGCAATGTCTATGATTGGGATCCTGTTCGGAAAAGATTCGTAGATGATTCAGGTTTCCCGAGGACACCCGACTAGACCTGTTAAGTTATTGGGAACTTGTGTACACTATCAGAGGTCTGTTGAGACAACTGATAGATGCACTGTGGGTCCCGATTTCTTAGGAGGTTCTGCCACACACCACTACTATCATCATCATTTGATACCTTTTGTTCACCCTTAGGCCATAAGGCATAGGTGTGTAGAGGATGATGGCAGTGGTGTTCAGTGAAGATGATGAATAGTCAATCACAATGGTGGCCACCTTCTCATTAGTCACTATCATCATCGGATGAGCAACTTCATGATTCAATGTCCATGAGCCAATCACCGATGATATGCCTTCCCATTTTTCTTCTTCTAGGTGGAAGTCCTTCTTCTTGCCATCTTTCTTCTTGTATGGCTTGTTTTTCTTCTTCTCATCATTATCTTCATCACTTGAATCATCTTTCTTTCCCTTGTACTTCTTCTTATACTTGTCTTTCTTGGGCTTGGTGCATTGATGAGCTAGATGACCAAGTTCACCACAATTGTAGCAATCCATCTCAGAGATTGGCTTCCTTCTTGTGCTAGTGAAGAACTTCTTTTTCTTGCCATCAAACTTGATGCCATTCTTGTTGAGCTTCTTTAGCATCTTGGCGGTTTTTCTCACCATGAGAGCAAGGTTTGCATCATCAACTTCATCATCACTTGAGCTCTCATACTCAATTCTTGCTTTGCCCTTCTCTTGGCTAGCCTTGAATGCTAAGTCTTTGTCTTTCTTCTTGGTAGAGGATGAGCCATCTTGTGGTGTGATGTGCATGTACATCTCATGAGCATTGATCTTTCCTAAGATTTAAGTCGGTGTAGCGGTGGAATGATCACCTTGATGATGCATGGTCACAATATGCCCATATTTATCAATAGGGGAGGACACTCAAGATTTTTCTTACAACATCAGATGGTTGCATTTAAGCGTGAGTACATTTCATTAGCACTCTCTTTAGGAAGCATCTCAAAAGAATTAAGCTTTTTCATTACGAGATGATAGTGTCCCTCATGCTCGCTCTTAGTTCCCTCATGGAGCACACAAATGTTCGACCATAGTGCATGGGCGTCCTTGTGGTTCCTTACCCGGTTAAACACATCTTTGCAAAGGCCTCTAAAGATGGTGTTTCTAGCCTTTGCATTCCATTCTTCATTGTTCACTTCATCAATTTGAAGGTGTGTGGGATCCTGAGGTTTTGGGAATCCTTATGAGGTGGCTCTAAGTATGCCAACATCTAGAGCTTGTAAATATGCCTCCATGCAGATTTTCCAATAAGGAAAATCATCTCCCTCGAAGATAGGAGGAGGTCCATCCACGTGAGACATTTTTCTCTAGGCGGTTAAGCCTAAATACGTGAGCACGAGGCTCTGATATGAATTGAAAGGATCAAGATGCCCAAGAGGGGAGGGTGAATTGGGCTAATTCTAAAATTCTTTGCAATAATTAAACCCTACACTTAGCCCACTTCACCCCTTGTGCCTAGAATGTGTTTCTAATATTCTACCAGCACAAAAGTTTTGCAACCTAAGTTCCAATCCTACTCTAGCATAGCAATTCTATGAATGCAAAGACAAGAATTGAATTGCTCAAAGTAAATGCTTAAAGTAAAGAGAGAAGGAGGAACGCAATGATGTTTCACCGAAGGTATCAGAGAGTTGCACCACTCCCCACTAGTCCTCGTTGGAGCATCCACGCAAGGGTGTAGCTCCCCCTTGATCCGTGCAAGGATCAAGTGCTCTCTACGAGTTGATTCTTTGACACTCCATCATGGTGAATCACCCACAACCGCTCACAACTTGAGTTGGGTCATCCACAAGCTCCACCAGATGATCACCAAACTCCCAATCACCACCAAGCCATCTAGGTGATGGCGATCACCAAGAGTAACAAGCATGAACTCTCACTTGACCACGACAAGCCTAATGAGAAGGGTGGATGCACACTTTGCTACTCTTGCTTTCACTAATGAGGCCTTAATTCTTGGATTCTCAAATCTCAATCACCTCACTAGGACCTTGCTCTCCTTAGCACCCTAAAGGGTGTTTCTCAGCTATTGAAATGAGCAAAAGTGATCCCTCAAGTGAATAGAGGAAGTATTTATACACCCTCATTCAAAATGAACCGTTATGTGCCACTATGGGGTGATTGGACGCTCCGATTAAGGTGACCAGATGCTCTAGTTAGTTCTCCCCACCACCAAGTAGCTAAGTTGTGACCGGACACTAACCAACGTCCGGTCAGCACTGACCGGATGCGTTCGGTCACAAAAACTGCTCTCTAGAACCTTACTAATGTTGATCAGACTCTGGCACCTAGCGTCCGGTCACTTTGCTACTCAACATCTGGTCGCATCCAGATGACTTCACCTTGATCAAATGAACAGACCAGACTCTACGCCAGCATCCGGTGACACCAGAACCAGCATTCAGTCAACATTTGACCCTCCATTCACTTTCAACTCGAAATCATATGTGAATGAAGTTCGCTCCAATTGATCTTAGGGCTACCTAGGAGCTATCTAGTGCTAGATTTGACAAGTTTGCACCACACCTAACCCACTAGACTCACCTAGGTCAAGCTACCCGTCCATACCCCCCTTAATAGTATGGCCAAAGGAAAAACAAAGTCCTAAACTACTCTAAGTGTCTCTTCAACACCAAACTGACACTTAGAACTAGTCTATCCTTAACCTTGTCATCCATCCTTTGAAAACCAAAATGATTTCCATCATAGGGGCATGACAACCATGATTGCCCAATCAATTGCCATTAGTATGACCTAACTTAATTGCGTCTGCAAAACATACATTAGTCACAGTAATCTCGTATTGTCATTAATCACTAAAACCCAACTAGGGGCCTAGATGCTTTCATCATGCTAGCATCATCTAGCCATTGGCTACTAACCAGAAGCATCTGGACACCTCAAAATGTGCTGAGTTGGACCCCAATGGGTATGTTTTGAAGTGGGGAGTATAAATACTTCCCCCACTCGTCCAACTTTGCTCTCTTGCCCATTTGTTTAGCTGAAAAACATCTTTGCAGTACAAGGGAGAGCAAGAGCCTAGTGGGATGATTGAGATGTGATTATCCAAGATTAAGGACCTCATTAGTGCATAGGGAGTAGAAAGTGTGTATCCACCTTTCTCATTAGGATTGTGTTGGTCAAGTGAGTTTGTGCTTGTTACTCTTGGTGATCGCCATCACCTAGACACTTCAGGTGGTGATTGGAATCTTGGTGATCATCCGACAGAGCTTGTGGATGACCCAAGTCATGTTGTGAGCAGTTGTGGGCGACTCACTATGACAAAGTGTCGAAGAATCAACCTGTATAGAGCACTTGATCCTTGCATGGATCAAGGGGGAGCTACACCCTTGCGTGGGTGCTCCAATGAGGACTAGTGGGGAGTGGCGACTCTCCGATACCTTGAAAAAACATCGCCGTGTTTCTCTCATTTTCTTTACTTTGAGCATTTACATTTAAGCAATTCAATTCATGTCTTTACATTCTTAGAATTGCCAAGCTAGAGTAGGATTGGAACCTAGTGTGCAAAACTTTTATATGGTAGAACAATAGAAACACTTCTAGGCACAAGAGGGTGAAATAGGCTAAGTGTAGGGCTTAATTAATGTAAGAAATTTAGAATAAGCCCAATTTCACCCCCCTCTTGGACATCTTGATCCTTTCAATTGGTATCGGAGCCTCGTGCTCCTTGAATTAGGCTTTACCACCTAGAGCAAGATGTCCCACGGGGATGGAACCCCTCCTATCTTTGAGGGAGATGACTTTCCTTTTTGGAAAATTCGCATGGAGGCATACCTAGAGGCTCTAGATGTTGGAGTGCTTAGAGCTGCCTCACAAGGTTTCCCAACACCTAGGGATCCCGCTAACCTTTTAGGTGATGAGATTCACTACGAGAAGTGGAATGCAAAGGCTACAAACACTCTTTTTAGAGGCCTCTGCAAGGATGTCTTTAACTATGTGTGGAACCAAAGACGCCCATCAACTATGGTCGGACATTTGTGCGCTCCATGAGGGAACCAAGAGTGAGCGTGAGGAACGCTATCACCTCGTGATGAAGAAGCTTAATTCGTTTGAAATGCTTCCTAGTGAAAGTGCTAATGAAATGTATTCACGCTTGAATGTTCTTATAGAGGAGGTTAATGGGCTTGGACTCACTCAAATGCAACCATCTGATATTGTGAGAAAGATCTTGAGTGTCCTCCCCATTGACAAGTATAGGGCATATTGTGACGATGCTTCATCAAGGTGATCTTTCCACCGCTACGCCAACTCCAATATTGGGGAAGATCAACACACATGAGATGTACATGCACATCACTGCACAAGATGTCTCTTCTTCCACCAAGAATAAAGATTTGGCATTCAAGGCTAGCCAAGAGAAGAGGGGCAAAGCAAAAGTTGATCATGATAGCTTAAGTGATGATGAGATTGATGATGCAAGCCTTGCTCTCATGGTGAGAAGAACCACCAAGATGCTCAAGAAGCTAAATAAGAATGGTGTCAAGTTTGATGGCAAGAGGAAGAAATTCTTCACTAGTAGTAGAAGGAAGCCCATCTTTGAAATGGATTGCTACAATTATGGAGATCTTAGTCATTTAGCTCATCAATGCGCCAAACCCAAGAAAGACAAGTATAAGAAGAAGTAAAAGGGCAAGAAAGACGACTCAAGTGATGATGATGTTGAGAAGAAGCAGAACAAGCCATACAAGAAGGATGGCAAGAAGAAGGAATTTCACAAGAAGAAGAAGAATGACATGGCCTATATTGTTGGTGATTGGCTCACGGACATTGAATCATCAAGCCATTCATCTGATGATGAAAGTGAAAATGAGAATGAGAAGATGGCCGCTCTTGTGATTGGGTCTTCATTACCTTCACCGACACCATGTCATCATCATCTTCTACACACTATGACTCGTGGCCAAGGGTGAACAAAAGGTACAAAATGATGATGGTAGTGGTGGTGATGATGATGCTAGTGATGATGAGAATGGTAGTGATAGTGATGAAGAATTTGAATCAGCTTCTTATGATGATCTTGTGAAGTTGTTAAACCAATACACGTAAAATTATTAGAAAGACAAGAGCTAAAAATGTGAAGCTAGAACTTGTGAATGACTCGCTCTTAGCAAAGTATGACATAGCTAAAAAAGTTGATGATGAGCTTAGAGAAGAGAACAAAATTGTGTGATCCAAACTCAAGGAACTCAAAACCTCTAAAAGGGAGCTTAGAGAAAAACATGATAAACTTGAGGAGATACACAATGACCTCACCACTAGTTACAACTTGCTAAAAGAAGAGTACACAAATCTCAAGGTTAATCATGATAATATTGTTCTTTCTCATGAGTTATTGCTAAATGAGCCACATGATGCTACTAACAATGTTGTTAAGATTGATATAGCCACATCATGTGATGACTTGATTGTTGAGAGCATTGAGCAAGGTTCTAGTAGCAAAGGCAAGAAAGTGGTTGAATCCGTCAACTATGATGATTATGTCAAGCTCAAGAATGAAAATGAAAAGCTCAAGAAGGATCTTGAAAAGCTATCAACCACCAACACAATTGTGATAGAGAATCTTGACAACAATCATGATATGGCACTTGAGAATGAGATGCTTAGAGAAGAGAACAAGAAACTCAAGATGGAGAAGAACCATGATGAACTTAGAGAAGAAAACAAGAAACTTAAGTTGGAGAAAGATCATCTCAGGACCGGTTTGAGCAAGTTTACAAGAGGCCAATATCTCTAAAGTGCACCGTGATGAAGATGGATAGAAGTGGTATTGGGTTCTTGGCAAATCAAGAGAAGAAAGCTCAAGTTCAACATCAACAACAATACAAGTCAAAGCCTAAGCCAAAGAGATGCTTTGAGTGTGAAGCTATCAATACCGCATGCTATGCATCCAACCGCCTATTTCTCCAAAAGTTTCTTGGCAAGACCTCTTATGAGTTGTTCAATGGGAAGAAGCCTGACATCTCATTCTTCTGGGTGTTTGGTTGCAAATGCTACATCTACAAGAAGCAGCAACACCTAGGGAAGTTCCAAAGATGTTGTGATATTGGTTTTCGTGTTGGTTACTCATAAAAGTCCAAAGCATATCGAGTATTTAATCATACCACCGGCTTGGTTGAAGAAACATATGATTTATAATTTAATGAATCTAATGGCTCTCAAGGAGCACATGATAATCTTGATGATGTAGGTGATGAACCATTGAGGGAGGCCACGAAGAACGTTTCGATTGGAGACATCAAGCCCAAAGATGATGTACAAGTGATTGATCCACCCTCTTTATCAAATGTGGCACAAGATGATGATAAAGATGGGATAGTAGAAAATGAAGATACTCACATCTCCCATAACCAAATGGTGGCACAAGCTCAAGATGTTGATGCTCCACAACCTCTTCCTCAAGTGGTTGATAGAAGAAATTCACCCCTACTACAAGCACATCCACAAGATCTCATCATAGGGAGTCCTTCAAAGGGTGTAATGACTCGCTCTAAAAAACTTGCTTCATTTATTGAACATCACCCATTTGTTTCTTGTATTGAGCCTAAGAATGTAGAAGAAGCTCTTCAAGATCCGGATTGGATAAATGCCATGCATGAAGAATTGAAGAACTTCACCCACAATAAAGTTTGGACACTTGAAGAGCGACCATGAGATTCAAGAGTCATTGAAACAAAGTGGGTGTTCCACAAAAAGCAAGATGATCAAGGCATCATTGTAAGGAACAAAGTAAGGCTAGTTGCAAAGGGGTTCTCTCAAGTTGAAGGGTTGGATTTTGGAGAGACTTTGGACCGGTTGCAAGACTTGAAGCCATTCGTATCCTTCTTGCATATGCATCTCACCATGAAATGAAATTATATCAAATGGATGTTAAAAGTGCTTTTTTAAATGGCTTCATAAATGAACTAGTCTATGTTGATCAACCTCCCGGGTTCAAAGACTCTAGATATCCTAATCATGTTTATAGGTTGTACAAGGCACTATATGGGCTAAAGCAAGCCCCAAGAGCTTGGTATGAGACCCTTCGGTATTTCCTAATGATAAGGGCTTCACCATTGGGAAGGTCGGCACCACACTATTCATCAAGAAGCTTGAAGACTTTAGATATCCTAATCATATTTATAGGTTGTCCAAGGCACTATAAAGCAAGCCCCAAGAGCTTGGTATGAGTACCTTCAGGATTTTCTAATTGAGAAGGGCTTAACCATTGGGAAGATCGACACCACACTATTCACCAAGAAGCTTGAGGGAGAGATCTTCATTTGTCATCAGAGACTAAGAAAATTTTGGGAGATGTGCGAGCTAGGCGTTGAGTCCTCGCTAGCGCTGTAAGTGTCCTTTTTATTTCTCCTGCTAATTGGGCACCTATCCCTCCGAACTAGTGACTTCAACATTGTTGGGGATGCCCTAAGGTGAATGCAATTTACTTTTTATTTTTTTCTTATGAAAAGTTCTAGACACTTGATAATGATAACACTAGATATTACATGGATCCCCTGATCTGTAAAGATGTTACCCAAATAAATAGAAGATTTGTTGAGATCCTACTTGGATCTACGAGGCTAGACATAATAATTCGCTTATACAACGGGGTGCATATTATTTTTGACTGAAGTCAGCAGGGGAAACCCCAACCTATTTTTCAATTTTCTTTTATTCTAGGTCTTTTAAATTCGCTCCCACGGGAAGTCGAACCCAAGCCTGCTGGATGCTACTAAAGTGCTCTAACCACTAGGCTGGAAGCCCTTTCGCGGGCTGCATATTATGATTATAAGTGTTGTGGAAATAGGGACTTATAACTAGGTTATATAGGTCAATAAGCCGAAGGAGATTTTTCTGGGTTCTCAACATAAATAGTTGTTTTTCCATCTCTTGAACTCTTTTTTTACATAAAGTCAATCGTATACAATTTCTTATACACATAAAACCATTTTGAACAAAGGAAAATGAAAGTTCAAATGATTTGAATCATAATGGAAATTTCTAGATAAGCCCTACTGAACAAAGGATCAAGCTTAATGGCTTAGTCCACATAAATTTTGGATAATTCTACCAAGACTCTTAACCATAATATGGAATATTTCTTTTTTAATTTGTCACTCTTTCTCATTGAATGTAGTGTTTCTTCCCTTACGCGCGCGCCATCTATCCAATAGTCATTCTTGCAGTTTCTTTGAGTTTCTTCCTTTCATAGAGTATATTTTTGACAGAGTAGCTGTGCACAATTGCATACTGTACATAACTCGACCCATTGCCCATTGGCGTGATATGAATTCACTATCACTATATTATGGGGTGTTTGGATCACGCGGACTAAACTTTAATTCATATCACATCAAATGTTTAATACTCTATCCGTTCTAAATTATAAGTCGCTTTGATTTTTTTAGTACATCTATTTTACTATGTATCTAGATATAATAATATGCCTAGATACATAATAAAATGGATGAACCAAAAAAGTCAAAGCGACTTATAATTTAGAACGAATGGAGTACCTATTTAGAGTATTAAATATAGACTAATTATAAAACTAATTGCATAAATAAAGGCAAATTCGGAGAGGAATCCAATAAACCTAATGTGTCCATGTGTTGCTACAATAAATATATGCTAATATTGATTAATTAGATTTAATAAATTCATCTCTCGCATTAGCCACCACTTATGCAATTAGTTTTATAGTTAAGGCCTTGTTTAGTTTCTCCCCAAAAGTTTTCTCCCTATCTCATCGAATATTTGGACACATGCATGGAGTATTAAATATAGACTAAAAAATAACTAATTGCACAGTCTACGACTAATTTGCGAGACAATTCTTTTAAGCCTAATTAGTATATGATTTGACAATGTGGTGCTATAGTAACACATGTGCTAATGATGGATTAATTAGGCTTAATAAATTCATCTCGTGGATTACTGACGGATTCTGTAATTTGGTTTTTTATTAGTATCTGAGAACCCCATGTGACACCACATGTAACATCCAATGTGACACCACAAAACTTTACACCCTATATTTAAACAAGACCTAATTTATATTTAGCCCTCCTACTCCAAACATGGACTAAAGTTTAGGTGTAAACGATCCAAACAAGCCTAGTAGCAAACAAACGGTTGATAGGCACTCTGAATATTGTAGCCGGCATGACATAGTGGAGCATGCGAGCAGCGGCACATATACCACAATGGCACAAAGCTACTTGTGGAGTGGAGTTGTCCAACAGCTCTTGTTTTGGAGCAGATAGAATATGGCCTTGTTTAAATCCAGTGTGAAAAGTTTTGAGGTGTCACGTCGGGAGTTACATGGGGATGTTGTATAGGATGTTCGGATAATAATAAAAAAATAAATTACATAATCCATCAGTAATTCGCGAGACAAATTTATTAGGCCTAAAAGCATCTAGGCCCCTAATTTGATTTCGGTGATTAACGACGACACAAGATTACTATGACTAATGTGTGTTTTGCAGAGGCAACTTGACTTAGGTCATGGTAATGGTGATTGATTGGGCAATTATGGTTTTCGTGCCCCTATCGATGGAATTCATTTCGGTTTTAGAAGGATGGACGACAAGGTTAATGACAGGCTAGTTCTAAGTGTTGTTTGACGTTGGAGAGACACTTAGCGTAGTTTAGGACTTTGTTTTTCCTTTGACCATAATATTAAGGGGGGTATGAACGAGTAGCTTGACCTTGGTGAATCTAATGGTTTAGGTGTGGTGCACACTTGTCAAACTTAGCACTAGGTAGCTCAAGGACAGCTCATAGATCAGTTGAAGTCGATGCCGTTCACAAAGTTGGCAGAATTTAAGGTGAATGGAGACTTGGATGATGACTGGACGCTGGACCGGATGTACAGGTGCCGCCTCCATTCAGCATTAGCTCGCACAGCTAGGGCTTGCTCATCGACCAGATGCTGGCTCCTAGTCAGGATCGGACGCGCAGTTGTGCGCAACTGTAGATCAAGCAACACTCACGAAGGACCAGACGCTGTGACCTAACACAATAGAGGCCACATCCAGTCAACAACAGTAAGCATCCAGAGAAAGAAATTGCTGACCGGACACGTCAGATGAGTGGTGATCAGACGCTAGTCAGAGTTCGGTCTCTGTTGACTATGCTAGCATCATGTAGCCATCGGCTACTGATCGGACACGTCTGGTCACCTCGAAATATGCTGAGTTGGACCCCAACGGGTATGTTTTGAAGTGGGGAGTATAAATACTTCTGCCACTCGTTTAACTTAGCTCTCTTACCCATTTGTTCAGCTGAGAAACACCTTTGGAGTGCAAAGGAGAGTGAGAGCCTAGTGGGGTGATTGAGATTTGATAATCCAAGATTAAGGACCTCATTAGTACATAGGGAGTAGGAAGTGTGCATCCACCTTTTTTATTAGGCTTATCTTGGTCAAGTGAGAGTTTGTGCTTGTTACTCTTGGTGATCGCCATTACCTAGACGGCTCGGTGGTGATTGAAAGCTTGGTGATCATCCGACGGAGCTTGTGGATGATCCAAATCATATTTTGAGCGGTTGTGGGCGACTCACTACGATGGAGTGTCGAAGAATCATCCCGTAGAGAGCACTTGATCCTTACACGGATCAAGGGGGAGCTACACCCTTGCACGGGTGCTCCAATGAGGACTAGTGGAGAGTGGCGACTCTTCGATACCTCGGGAAAACATCACCGCGTTCCTCTCCTTCTCTTTACTTTGAGCATTTACATTTGAGCAATTCAATTCATATCTTTACATTCTTAGAATTTCCATGTTAGAGTAGGATTAGAACCTAGTATGCAAAACTTTTATGCGGTAGAACAATAAAAACACTTATAGACACAAGAGGATGAAATGGGCTAAGTGTAGGGCTTAATTAATGCAAGAAATTTAGAATAAGCCCAATTCACGCCCTCTTGGCCATCTTGATCCTTTCAAAGCCTAATTAATTCATCATTAGCACATATGTTACTGTAGCACCACATTGTCAAATCATGGACTAATTAGGCTTGAAAGATTAGTCTCGCAAATTAGTCGCAAACTGTACAATTAATTCTTTTTTAGTCTATATTTAATACTCCATACATGTGCCAAACATTCGATACGATAGGAAGTAAACTTTAGAGGAGCAACTAAACAAGGCCTACATGCTAGGCCGGCACGGCGCATCAGACATGCAGGGGCAGAACTTTGTTTTGTCCAAGTCTCGAAGAGCACATAAATATATTGCTTGGACATGACCCAACATGCAGGACCAAGCAATCGGAACACAAAAAGATACCTACTTGTATGACCGCGTTGGCGTTGAGCTTGATACCAAGGATCTTTATCTGCATAGCAGAGGTTGAACAGGTGAACTTCCTCAATAAAAAAAGAACAAGAAAGAAAGAAAAATAATTTGAACCGGTGAAAAGCGAACTGCACTTGCGTACGTTACATGGCGTTAGGTACTTAGGTTTAGGCATTTAGCATCAGATTTTCTTGTCTTTTTGAAGTTATAAAATAAAGATTCCAACTTCATAAATTTTTGCTAAGAATTCGTCGGACTATAGCTATAGTAGGTTTAGAATATTGAAGTCACATCAATATATTCATATCTTTGATATGTAGCAATTAATCTATATCTATAGACCTAATACTAATCTATACCTAATGTTTTTTTGTCTATCCCTCCACTAACTAACTCTGTGAATGGTGTAATTGTCTGTGTTTACTTATATATAGCCCACATGTTTTATATTTGATGTACATATAGGGCTTTTTAAGATAATATGGATATCAAGAAATCCTAATCCAAATAGATCCATCCAGTCAGAGATATGGAGCCAAGGTACCTCACCACCCATATAATCGCCTAATACAGACAAGATGGGCCCAATATAATAAGGATGAGGCCCACTAGAACCAGGGTACGTCATTCAACAAGGTGGACGAGAAACCTACGAGGAAGATTTGGGTGCCGACTCCTTTGCTGAGTTCAGTCGAGAGTTCATCCTCAACAAGATCTGCATGCTCCTAGCAAACCTGCGTTGGGTTCTAGATCAATATGGATCCAACACCGCTACTATACTACATCCTGACCGGTTTCCCAACTGGGCTTAGGAACACAGCTGCAACCTATAGCTTCTGGCTCTGCCAAGCTATGGAGGGTCCCCAAAACCCGGTTACCTCGCTACCGAGGGCTACTTCGAGGGGTTTGTGAAAGCCCTAGGTTGGTTTTGCCTACTTGATGAAATCTATTTAGATTAACCCTATGCTTTAAGTGTGTTATTGAGATAGGTTGGTCCAAGTCCAAATGATGGAGCTAGATGGTACTCAAGTGAAGGAGATGGCCAAAAGATGGTGAATCAAGTGCTCCAACTTGAAAAAAAGTAAGAGAAAAACAAAAATGGGCTAAAGGCAAAGGTATCAGCAATAGGGCCATTTTTGTTTTATCGGTCAAAACACTATAGAAAGTGTGATCGGGTTTAGGATTGATGGGAGCTCTATTAGATAATTTGGTCATCTAGTGCCACTAGGTGTTGGAATATTATGCATTGCATATAGGCCTAGTGCACATTGGTGTGCAAGCGAAAATATTTATGAAAAATATTTTGAAAATACTAACTTGGCTCTAAATATGCTTCTAAAAATATTTGAGAGTTAGAATCATTTACAAGGACAAGTTTGGGATATCGGTGTCGCCACATGGGTGGCACCGGACAACTGTCTGGTGGGGCTGGACAAGCAGCCAAACTGCAGCGTGTGTGCCCAAGTGCTGGAGGTGGCACCGCCTTGACCGGTGTACACTAGACAGGGCAACGGACACCCTGTCCGGTGCACCGCTAGGGGCACCGCCATAAAAATCTAGAGAGATGGTATTTTGGTACTTTGAAATAATGGTCACTGGATAGGCTGTCCGGTGCACCACCAAGGGCACCGTCCTATTTTTCCAAAGGGTATGGAAAACTGGAAGTCACGGGCTAGGTTCACCGCCAGGGCTGTTCAGTGCACCGAACAAGTTGTCCGGTGCCTCTGGGCACCTAGCCATTGGAATTCGACCGTTAGGGTCACCGGATGGGCTGTCCGGTGTGCCACCGCCCTGCCTGGTGACCACGCAAAAATCATCTCCAAGGGACCAATGGCTCTATTTGATGTATGGGCTATAAATAGGTGGTGTGGCTAGCCTTGGCCACCCTCTTGGCACCCCATACACTTGTGCAGACACTTTGAGAGCCGAGATACACACTCCATTTACTTGTGCACTTGATTTCATCATTTGAGTGAGATTTGGATAGCCTATAGTGCATTGCTTAGTTTTCTTGCATCTTGTTGCACTAGAAGAGCGCATTGGGCTGGTGAAATTCTTGTTACTCTTGGTGTTTGTGGGATCGTTGAGTGGCTATTAGTGATTATTGCTGGCTCTGATCGTGGTGATTGTGAGGGTTCTTGTGCCTTTCCCATGAGAGAATCACAAAAGGCAACTCTAGTGGATTGCTCATGGCTTGTGTAGCTCGACTCGTGTAATTCTTACAGCGCCCTTGTGTAGGGCTAGGCATGTGTGGCCTATTAGCATGTGAGCCACCTTGTGAGTATCTCACCACAACGTGGACTAAGTTGTCGACAAGCAACCGAACCACATGATAAATCAATGTGTCAATTGGAATTCTTGGTATTCATTTGATTGACTTTTGCCCGGCTTGGTTTGCACACTTCTACACTTGCTGTTTACATTATCTAGTTCATATTTTGTGTAGAGCTTGTTAGTAGCCTTGCTAGTTGAGTAGCGTAGTGTAATTTGTTGTAAATTGTTTTTGCTAGCTCACTAGTGATAGAAGTAGCAACTTAGCCTAGATGTTTGATTGATTGACATAGAGATCATAGATAACTAGCATATTGGTAGGTGGCTTTCCTTTTGAGTAGAGCTAGAGCAAAACACAATTATTGCCTTATAATTGTCTAACCATTTGCTCTAGTGATTTGTAGAAATTTTTAATTAGGCAATTCACCTCCCTCTAGCCATTTAGGACCTTTCAGTTTGGCGATGATGACCCATATAAATTTGTGGGGATGGCGATCATTCGCAGCCTCGATAATAAGGCTACAAGTGATGACCCCTCTGATAATGCCTACCATGACATCGAAAACTCTGACAGGGGCATTACCCTACCCATCGACTCCGCTGAGTATGATCTGATATGTGGCAGAACCATCCAAGTTATATGGCCCATATATGCCTGTCATTGTCTTTTAGACTTATGACTACTGTGTAGGGGAGCCAGACAACTCTGGTAGTCTATCGGGTGTCCTCGGGGAACCCTGAATTATACATGTTTACCTTTCCGATCTGGATACATTACAGTAAGCATCGCAGTATTACAACAGTTGTACAAATATACAAATATATTACATCAGAGTAAATAGCGGAAGTCTTACAAACCATAAGTTTACAAATCATTTATTTAGTTATTACAAACCATAAGTTTTAGCCATCAAGGCAGTGAAGTAGCATCACGGGTACCACTTATATTACAACACACAAAAGAGGTTCACCCTGCCCAAGGGTGCATGACAAACTTCTACTACTAACACTCTTCTTCTAGCACCATCATACAGCAGGGGCAAAAGCCTAGCTGCTGATGAGGCTCACCTGCAATAAGGGTTTAATGAACACTGAGTACAAAGGTACTCAACAAGACTTAACCGATGAAAAGTAAAGACTCTAAGGATATGCAGGCTTATGAGGAATCAAGGAGAGTCTGTAGCAAGATTCAAGATTGACTTTTGCAGAAAAGCTGACTAATAATTGATCCTTACTTTCAATGTTTGAGCTCAAATTAAATCATTATAAGTATCCAATTAGCACCTGATCTATTCATTCACTTCCTTAACCAATCCATCTCATGATCATAAGTAATATTGTTTCATTAGTTAACTATGATGTAGTTTAGTTGATCGAGTCTTCTTCTCTGAGAAGCAGTGGTGATTCGAATCGATTTGGCTCAGCTGGGGTTTCCTTACCACACGATATATGCAGGTCTTGTTCTCGAACTTACATATATCAACATTCATTTGGATCCTCCAAAACATGAACCGGTCTGCACTACCAGAGAGCACAATACTCCACCTCCCTACGCCGCTCCTGGCGGATCCACAGGATGTGTACACGCTACTCTCACCAACTCCCATGCCTAGTACGTAGTTGTCTTTTCATATAATGGAATGGATGAGGTATTAGGCTTCCCGGAGTATGTGGCTAGTACTACAAGTCACCATCACAAGTGGCCCTACAATGATTGGTCCTTAATCGACACAGACATGACAAGCCCAAATAGGCAAACCTATAGGCTTTAACCACCAGATACATAACCCACGCCCCGTCAGGTCCTAGTTAAAGCATATTCATTACTAAACTCTTAGGACTTTTCCTGAGTGTGTAACCATTACGAATGATGAACTCACCATTTGACTCTTAGCAGCTAAGCATGGCTAAGCAGACTAACCTATCACTACTAAAAGGGTACCAAGGTATGGTAGTAGAATATCAAGGCAGGCATGCAGTAGTTGGTATTCAAACAATTCATATTTTACTTAAATGCACAAAACATAAGACTTAAGTAAATAACATTTAAAAAAACATAAGGAAATTGTTGTATGCTTAGGGCTTGCCTATGGTGTTGGGGTTGTCGGATTCCTCAGATGTCCCACCGATATCAAACCCAACTTCCTCTGAGTGAAAACCCGCCTTAGGAGCTTGCTCAACTAGCGAGTCACCACTCTCATTCACTAAACGTAAGTAAATATGCATGCTTTAGGATGATGAGACACTAAGCATGGTTTATGATGACTAAACAAGATTACTTAACTTGAGTACAACTTTCCTTCATGATATAATTAGGTTAACTACTCACAAAGCATCTTTGTTAATTATTATTAACAAGTTAATCGTGAGCACAACATGAAGAGGACTAAGTTGCCAAGGAACAACAAAGGGATTAGTGTTCCAGGGTCTACAATCAAACCCAAAATCATATCAAAGTCACTTAAGGATTTATAGAAATCATTTTGGTATTTTTATTAATCCATAAAATATATTTAATTAAGTGGACATTTTATTTTCATCAAAATAGAGCCAAACTTTTTGTTAAGACTAGTCTAAGCATGTGAAGCAGACCCAAAAAGTTTCAAGATTTTAGGATAATTATTTTAATCTATAAAAATCATGGAAGGTCCATTTATTAAATAAAAGATGTAATTTTTAGACCTATCAAAAGTACTGATTTTAGCAAACTTATATTTTTCCATGATTAAGCATAATATAACAAGCTTATACAAAAAATTATACTTTTATCAACTCTAATTATTTAGTTATGAATTAAACAACATTCAACTCATTTTAACATTTTCTAAAATTTGAAAAAGGATAAAATCCTTTTCTCACCCGCACCCCCTCTACTCTCTCTTACTAACAGCCGGGCCCCTGGGTCAGCGCATAGTGTGTCCGCGCTGACCGTGGCGCACTCACTGTTGACCGGCAGGTAACTCGCCGATGACAAGACCTACCCCGGTGGACTCCTCTCGCTCTCATGCACACTATTGGTATTTATAAGTGCAAATAAAATATGAAGGATTCTACAAGCGCACAGAATACCATTGTAATATTTTACCGTGAGTATTCCTAGTATCATTATTTAGATTTTACCACAGGGAAACAATGGAGTAAAGACTTATTGAGTAACAAAGGGGTAACTACAAATCAACATACTAGCATAGCTAGAGTAGGGGTAAATGTAATGATAGGAATTATGTATAATGACACTCAGGGGATAAATCAATAAAGATAAATAACTAGTCAACTCAGGAGAACAACAGGTGAGGTAGATTCCTATGATATTCTTATTACATGGTTAAAGTATATATACATCCAACTATAGCTAAGACTAACTCTACTCTTGTGCACTTCGGGACGCTGCTAGACGGTAGAGCTCCACAAAAGATAACTCTACTGACATGACGACGGTCCTACAATTTAAGAACATGTTCACATGTGGTGGACAACATAGGATAGATGGGGCTGTCACCTCCCGCTACTACCACACGGCCATGGAACAGGGTGCACTCATAGGCAAAGCATCGTATAAGCACCATGCTTATATGAGACTCCGCTACTTAGCCTAACTGGTAAACTAGCAGGCTAAGCGCTCTATGAACCCATACACAAAAGTAATGATAACCTGAACTAAGCAAGATATATATTCAAAGTAAGCATAGCCATATAGATAAGAATATGATAAATTGATAATAAGTCTTACAAGATGTAGAAGTGAAGATACAAGGCTTTGCTAAGCCTTTGATACTAGATCTAGAACTTGAGCATGAGCCCAACTCGACCTTCACTCCCGAGCTACTAATCTACTACATTGAAGAGTTCTAGACCCAATCCTCCTGGTGTGTGTTGATCTAAATGAGAGATATGAATTAGGGTTTTAGGATGACTCCAGGGAGGGGATAGGGGCTGCTATATATAGGGAGAACCATCAATTCTGAGCCCTCAGATCAAACCAACTTAAAACAATGGCATAGATTTTATCTTTAAGGTGGTGGAGAACTGACGTAGAGAGGAGGGGCTAACTGGTGGGACCAGTAGTCCGACCAACCTATAGGTGGGGCCGACCGGCCCCCCTATCAGTCTCTTGGCTCGATCTTCGGTGCAGAATCTTCTAGGGTCTTCTAGAGTCTTCTGGAGTTGTTTTTGTCATGGATAAACATGATTAAATATGACGATTGGGTCCACCTTGTGGGTTTTCTGAATAAATCCTCTTGTAAACACTGATTTACCAAAACTTATGGAATTCATTAGTTTAACCCCTACACCTATGTTGGTGATCCTTTTTATACATTTATATAAGTTATATTGATTGTTTATGATGAACGTTAACTACCGTCAACAAACTCTTCCAAGCTTAACCTTTGCTCATCCTTGAGAAAAGCTTTTTAGCAATGGATCAGGAGTTGCTACAATGTTTTTAGTCCTCAAAAGTACACATGCGTTCAAACAAGAATTCTCCTCTAGATTAGAATAAACTGATTTGGCTTTCAAACTTACCCATATTACCTTCAACCATAGGGCTTCTTAGCCTTCACTTGGGTCTTAAGTAATTGAAAAACAAAATAACCAAGTCAAGCACTATGTCTCAAGTTCTTTGTTCAACCATTGTTCTGGAGTTTTTGTAAGTTTTCAAAATAAAACTCAGAAATTCTATTGTATGACACTCTCAAGTCTCTCAATATATGTTGTATTTATGGATCCTCACCAAAGGCAATAATGATGTTATGCCCTTTTTCTCTTCCTACCACTAAGTCTTATGTGGAGTTCATAGGTAGGGAGAAAGCTAGAGCATACTTGCAATGCATATATTATAAAGTCAAACAACGGACCCAAAGAGAAATGAGTCATACAATCAAATCAAGATGTGCATGTGTATGGATATATGGTGGATATATATGGTGGCTATCATAATTCTACTTTGCTCCTTGAAAACTTATCTCTCTTTTGAAACTTAGAAATATTTCTGCAAGAGAACATGGGCTATCTTTATTCATCTTTCTTTTTTTTCAAGCGGGCATCTAAGTACCCATTTTTTTCAATATCTTGGACACTTTTGTGTCCATTTTTTCTCAACCTTTTTTTCTTTTCTTCTTTTTTGAATAACTTTTGCATAGCCCATGCCTCTTTTCTGTAACAGAACTTTTGAGAGATAGCAACAAGAACTTGGAGCATTTATTTGGTGGAAAACCTATAAAACATATTTTTGGTGTTTACTCCCAGTATAGGAGTCAAACTTTTTTGGGTGGATCTAAATGGAAAACATGTTTTTGCGCCTCCCCCTATGTAGGAGTAGTGTAGATGTGGATAGAGTGTACGTGATCTTTATTTTAAGAGTGTGACAAATCTCTCATAAGGGTCAACAAAGCTTGACAAAACTCAATGCAAAACAAGCAGCGTATAAGTGGAAGTTTTCCTAGCCTAAATATCATGTATGGCTCTGGTAGTAATTCAAACTTTGTCATATAGGAACTCATCATAGCATTTTTTGTATTTTTTCAAAAGATAAATCTCCAGAATTTTAGTATCAACAAGATAAACAACACTCAGACCTTCTTATATCATATCCATCAATTATCTAGACTCAAATCAAGCATATGCTACCCATGAGTTTTAAGTTCAGAGTAAACCCTTATATCAAAATAATCTTACTCGGGGGAATTCAAGTCTGAAAATGAGGTACTCGAAAGAAATTACAATAGAGCAACTATTCATCATTTCCATTTTAAGAGATTATCTTCATAGTCATATTTATTTTATTTAGCTCTTAAAAACAAATTAAAGCAAACTAGACACACTCTCTTTATTTTGTTTTCATTTTTTAGATCACACATTATAACTATATATAATTCTATAAAGATAACTTTTATTTTGTTTCTAGTTATTCATCTTTTTTTAATATATATAAAGCAAACTAAGAATAATAAAATGAATAGAAATACTTATCTAGATACAAGGGGATGCCTTCTCCCCCAAGCTTGTTGTTGTTGTGGTTGCTCAATGAGGTGGCTGGATGTGGAGGTGCTGGAACAGAGCCTCCCAATTTTGATTTTTGCTGTTGCTATTGTTGCTGGAGGCTGGCCGTCTCATGTCCCATTCTTACCTACCATTATGCATGATAATGTGACATATCTTGTATGGCAACATTTGTCTCTTCAATGGTTGTGAGTATGTTGTCGAGGCGGTGATAGGCCTCTTAAGAGTCACGATACCCTTGGCTAGAGAAAGACATGCGTCCTCCATGATGCCCACTTGAGGTTGCTTCATAATCTTTCCCTTGATAGTTGTGGAAGTTCATTGATCGAGTACCTTAGTTCACTCTTGAAGATGAGGATTCTTGAGGTGATTCCTCTAGCAGTGGTGCCACCTTATTTTGCCAAACCCATCTTGGTTTTGAGTTTAATTTAGGTTTGACAAGTGCATCCTTTCTTGACTTGTTCCTCCTCCATGTTTAGCGTTTCGAAGTCAACCATCAGTAGTAGAAACTAGCGACATCTTGTGTGCATCATTATTGCCGGTTCAGATCTTTCACTTGTAGAATTTGTGGGATCGACTCCTCCACACTCTGCTTGAAGTGTGTTCTGCTCATAAAGACAAGGTAGAGATCAAGTGCATGGGCTCTGTTGGTGGGAAAACACCAACAAAACCAAAACTTTATTTATTTTTCTTGTAGCCATAGGCACATCGAATCATGTTATGGTTGATGTTATGTGCATTCATTCTTACAACATGGGTGTTAAGATCAAAAGGATGAGTATTAATGTGGCATTTGAATACATTTGTCAAAAAAGAGTGGAGTTGCTTAACCTATGGAAGGACTATCTATAATGTATCAAACCTTACATGATTAAGCCTATCTTTCAAGGATAAGATATGCAATATTTTAGCTCATTTGGTTAAGACTATGAGATCAAGAAAGTGGTGCTATGAACAAACTTAAGGAACAAAACATGTTGAGTTAATCAAGTTGGATCAAGCAAAGTTATAACCCAAACATGTTTGTTTCTTTATTTATGTGAATAGCAAGATCAAAGGAAAGCTTTTTAAATAATGACCACTTACCTTAAGATGTTACCATCATCGTTGGAGCGTGATGACACCATGTGATGAAGGATAGATGACTTGTGGTGGTCTTTTCTTCTTGCTTGAAGCTTTCCTTGCTTGAGCTGTCCACAAGCAATCTTATCTCCTATATTGTATTCCTTTTCATCCTTTTATCATGCCATCCTTTTGTCCTTTCTTTTGTGGATCTTGGCACTTTGTTTGGACCTCCTACTCCACTCATTGTTTCTTTCCTGTCAGTGAAGGCTTGTAGTCCATTGAGCAAGATCATTCCTTTTCTTTGTACCATTCGGATAGTTACTTGTTCTTCGCTTGTCAACCATTCTTCATTTTTGTTGGTTCTTGGTCGATGAATCGGTGTTCATTGGAGATGCAAATTCAAGTTCCTCCTTGATGGTCTTTGTCTTCTAGTGGTGTGGCAAAGAGTTGTTCTTCTTTGGTTTGCCAGCCGTCTTGATAGTCGAGGAAGGAACCTCATTGGTATTTGCACAAAAGCTTTATCTCCAATGACTTAGGGACGTCATCTTGCAATCATGGTTGTTCATGGTCTCACAAGACATAGTCAGTAGTTGAAAGGTCCCCATATGGCTAGAGGGGGGTGAATAGCCTATTTAAAAAAACTACAAGGCACTAGAGCAATCGGTTAGTACAACAAACGGCGTAATGCAATTTTGCTCTAGCTCTATAAGGGTTACAAGCCACCTATGCCAACAATTCTAGTGCCTATGATCACTAGCACACACAAGAGCTAAGTCACTACTCACTAAGCTAGTGTGCTCTTATGGACTAACTAAAGAGCCACACTAACCATACAAACAAGCTCTCAAAGACTAACTACACTAAAGAGCTTGACAACTAGTTTGCAAGAATGTAAATGAGTGAGTAGGGTGATTATACCAACATGTCGAGGAATGAACCAATCACAATATGTAGACAATCTAATCATCGGGAGAAATCCAATCACACAAGAGACACAAAAATTTTCTTCTGTTTTTCATGTGCTTGCCGGCACGCTAGTCCCTGTTGTATCGACCAACACTTGGTGGTTTGATGGCTAAGAGGTGTTGCATGAACCTCATCCAACAAATGGACACCGCAAGAACCTACCCACAAGTGAGGTAATTCAATGACATGAGCAATTTACTAGAGTTACCTTACGGCTCTTCACCGAGGAAGGTGCAAGACCCCTCACAATCACCAGAGCCGGCCACTAACAATCACCAACACATGCAGAAGCTCCTCCACTACTCCAAGCCATCTAGGTGGTGGCAACCACCAAGAGAAATAGGAAATCCATAGCCACAACGATCCCCAACTGCCACTAGATGCAATCACTCAAGAAATGCACTTGGAATCACTCCCAATCTCACTATGATGATGAATCAATGATGGAGATGAGTGGGAGATGTTTGCTTAGGCTCACAAGGTTCTCAAGTATGTCAAAATGCCAAGAGTGTGAGCCTAGGGATGGCCAAACACTATTTATAGAGCACCTCAAACAAATAGAGCCATTAGGGTCAAGAGAGGGTGCTCTACGCATTGACTGGATGCGCCGGTCGAGATGACTAGATGTGCCGGCCTCAGCGTCTGGTCTTTGGATGGCCCCCACATGTCGCCCTTTCAAATCTCAGCCATTGGATCTTAATGGCTATTTTCTAAACGCACGAACAACTAAGTTATGACCGGACTCAGCGCTCAAGTGAATGGACTCTCAACACCCGCGACGTCCGATCAAGTCTAGTAAGCATCTAGAGACAAAATTTGATGACCGGACACGTCTGCTCGCTAGTGACTACACTCGCCGGTGCATTCAATCCTCTCTGTCCTCGCATGCCTGCCTACATCAGCATACATCATCATCGACCTAACATGGCCCCTCCGTGTCTGGTCACATGATGCTCCCTGCGTCCGATCGCCAATCACCCGCTGCTACTTCTCTGCGCGTGATGATCGGACTCGGCTATGAGTCAGGTCACCGCGTTCGGTCACTCCTTAGCTCTCTCGGCCAAGCCATGCGCCACTGGCTATAATTGACTGGATGCGCTCAGGTGAGTCTGATCACCCCGGCACTAGCGTCTGGTCATGGACTTTCTAATCCTTTTCTTTTTCTAAGTCCACAACCACTTTGCCCTTGCTTCCAAGTTGCTAACCACAAAGTGTAGAACTTGTGTGGACGTGTGTTAGCATTTGTCAAAGCATTTTACAAGATTCAAAGGTTAGCACACTAGGTTCCTATATACATATGCAAGAATCATGTCACCTAGTGGCACTCGATAAACCATTTAGCCAAAGATTTCCCCTCTTTATAGTATGACTACCGATCCTAAATCACTCACACCCTCTATGGTGTCTTGAGTGCAAACAAAAAATGGCTCCTATCGAAATATCTTTGCCTTAAGACTATTTTTGTTTTTCTCTTTCTTCTTTTCCAAATGCGAAGCACTTGATCATCTCTTTTGTGGCCATCACCTTCACCTTGACCATCATCTAGCTTCTCCACTTGGATTGGACTACCTCATCTAACTCACACACTTAGATCAAAGGTTAGTCCTAGGTTTCATCAATTATCCAAAACCAAACTAGGGCTTTCAGCAATGAATCATTGATTTATGATGTCTATTAGCACGAGAATATATGCTGTGATGTAGTGGCATCTCATTGTCTTGTCCTTGTTGATGATGTGTGAGATGGTGTCTTAGAAGGTGATGAAAACATGCATTAGATTGGTTGATATGAGGTGAGTGGCACCCTGCTTCTCATTAGCCTCCTAGCTTGAGTCCTAGAAAGGCTCAATGCTAGGTTGCCTTCGTTGTTACCTGTGGCCTATTGATTTGTTTGTCCACTTCCTAAGAGTTTGTGCTTTTATTGTAGATCCGTTTTATGGCACTCATCTCCTTCTTCATTGTTCCATAGCCAAAGTGGTGGTTTGGGAGGTTCATACCAAACCATGGATAGGCACATCTTATAATCATTCTTTCCCACAACATGTTAATGGACACATACCCGAAGGAATACAACAAATTTGAAATATGGGTTGTTTTCCATAATTTGTGTGATTTTCATCTATGCTAATGAAAAGGTGGTTTTTGAATTACTTTAGCATAGATTTTGTTTATCATGTTTGATAACAAATTTTATTTGTTCGCTGCATTCAAGCATGGTTCAAGGCAAAGGTAACTTGTAGCAAAAGACTAAGTGAATGAATTTTGATACTCATAGTTCTTCCTTCCATGAAGTATGAGTTGTGTATTCTTTGCGCAAAGTTATTGGAGTTCATTCCTTGCCTTGATTCATCTTTAATGTGAATTTATCTCTTGACTTACCCAGATTGAATTTGAGAGTTTCCTACAGGGGTTAGTCCAACAAAAATAACCAATGTCTACACAAACAATTTTTAGTTCAATAACCAAACTAAACTCCATGTCTCATTTTGATTAAGGAAGGCATTTTAACCTAAGCACCACGCTTAATTTGAAAGCTATTGGAAGTATGTACAATACTTTTAAACCAAAGCATACTATGGTAGACAAAAGTAGAATGAAAGCATTTAAGAGACTTACTCAAATAGAGATGAAAGAGCATGATCATGATGAGTGATTTTTTAAGGTAAAGGATGCAAGTGGCATGGATATATGCATGGAACTAAACATGCTGTGGATTTGATATGAAAATTCAAACTAAACGGAGTGGATGCATGAATCATTTAAATTAAACATGCAATGGTATGCAAAAATTAAAAGATAACTACTCATCAAGCTTAAAGTCCATGAGCAAGACTATCTCACCTTTCTTGATCATACTTACCATCACTCACATGATGGAATTTGTGAGTAGTGCAAGTTTTCATCACCTGAGATGTGATTTGAATTCTTATGACGTTGACCTTTTCTCCAATCTAGACATGGTTAGAATAATGTATATATGTCTATATAAACCTATGAGATGGCAGGGATCCAATGATGATGGATCTTGAATGTTTAGGGTCCCTGGGTTCTTTAATGTTTTTCTTCTTTTCTTGTGGAAGCTTGCCGGAAGGTCGAAATGACATCTACTGTCCTGTCTATTCCACAATATAATAGAACAGGGGTAATCCTACTAAAGCTAGCATTATGTTTTTAGAAACCTTTACGCCAATTGTTTCCTTGGCAACAACACCAAAACTGCTTGTTTTTATTTATAAGTGCAAATAGAATATGAAGGATTCTGTAAGCGCATAGAATACCATTGTAGCATTTTACCGAAAGTATTCCAGGTATTGTTATTTATATTTTACCACAGGGAAACAATGGAGTAAAGAATTATTGAGTAACAAAGGGGTAACTACTAATCAACATACCAGCATAGCTAGAGTAGGGTGTTGGTATAAATTAATGCATACAAAATAATCCGCAAACGCACGGATATTATACCGTTGTAGCACTTCACCGGAAGTAACCCAGTTTTATATCAAACTCGAGGAAACATGTGTGAGAATAACTAAATCTAACTTAACCCAACTTCACAATCAAGGCTAGATAATAGGAGCATAGAGGAGATCACAGAGGTCTTCTAATTCTAACTTGGGTAAGCTTTGTCTTTTATTGTTCAATTCTGGGTATATCACTAAAGAAAACACTGGCAGAGTATGTTTCCTATAGCAACAATGTCCTGCAAGGCCTACTAATAGGAGGTGGACTACAAAGGATTCACTGAGGCTATAAGAGTCACCCTCGTGAGCTACCACTAATCTAGAAAGTAGGGTACATTCATGAGTAACCGAGTCTAAGCACCATGCTTACACTACGAATACTACTTTAACCTAGGAGCTACAAGGATTAAAGTACTCAAAATGATTCACAAACCTGAAGAACAATATGAACAAGATGCTTACTTGAATTAGAAGTTGATTACTAGAGAAATCTCAGAAGCAAGCTCATGAAGAACTTGATTCTGCCAGGGTACAAGCCATAGAGAGAGAACTGATGGGTCAGCACTTCCTCTAAACTCTTCCCTCTCACTCTATCACTCTATCTCTAATACAAGACTAGATCCTATCGAGGACTAATCTTCTCTTGATTGCTAGTTCTGATCCTGGTGGAAATATGAATTAGGGTTTTTAGCCCTTTGACTCTTAGGATTAAATGCATTGACTGCCATGGAAGGGGGTATAGACATATATATATATATATAGGCCCCGTTAAGCATCCTAGACCCTCAGATCAAACTGACTTGAATAAACGATGTAGATGCAATCTAGGAGGCAGTGGAGAATCGACGTAGCAACAGGGGCTGATTGGTGGGGCCAATAGACCGGCTGGCCTGCATGTGGGACCGGTTGGTCCCACATGTTAGTGGCTTAGGCTCTGCTTCGGTGGAGAGCCCCCTAGAGTTTTCTAGTGTCTTCCCACGTTGTTTATCCTTCAGAATTATGCGATTTCCTTTGATAAATAGGTCCTCCTTAACGGTTTTTTAATTAAATCGTGCTGGAAACATATATTCACCAAAACTCATGGCATTTGTCAGTTAAAACCTCTAAGTCTATCTTGGTGATTCATTTTAGTTATTTATGCAAGTTGTATTGATGGTTTGTGATGAATGTTAACTACCATCAACAAACTTTCCCACACTTAGTCTTTTACTCGTCCTCAATAAAAGGATGGATTACTCAAGACATAACCTTGGGACAAGATATCAACATAAGACCATTCCTAGTCATACATGCACTACAAGATTCAAAGTGTCTACCATAAAACTTTGAGTGGTTGAAGAATGGAATAGCTTGAAACAGATCACCATCCCCCTTCATTCAAGTTAGTTGAAGAAACATTTTAAGATTTTGAAAAACAAACATTGCTTACCTTGTCCTCATGTGGTACTCTCAAATCACTCAATATATGTAGTATTTTTGGATCCTCACCAAGGCATAGATGACTTTGTCTTCTTTTTGCCTACTTCTAAAAGCTTATGTGGTGCTCAGGCAGGGATGAATATAAGAACATACTTGCATTGCATATATTGTAAAGTCAAAACAAGGATCCAAGGAGAAAAATGTCATACTAGATCAAGATGTGAATGTGCGTGGATATGTATATATGGTGGCTAACTAAATTCTATAATGCTCCTTGAAATATATCTCTTGTTTGAAACTTGAAAAACACTGTAAGAAAACATGGGATATCTTATTTATTTTTCTTTCTTCTTCACTTTCTTCTTTTAGGTGGGCATCTAGGTACCCATTGTTTTAGATATCTCGGACACTTATCTATTTTTTCAATTCTTTTTGTTTCTTTTATGAATAACTCTTGTATAGCCCATGCCTCTTTTTCTGTAGTTGGAAACTTTACAAGAACTTGGAGCATTTATCCTAACAAACATATTTTTATGTCTATTCCCAATGTTAGAGTAGAACATTTTTGGGTGGATGGAAAACATGTTGTTGCATACCCCTAGTGTAGGAGCAGCAGATATATGTGGAGTGTACGTGATCTTGATCTTGAGAGCATGATAAATTTCTCAAGAAAGGTCACAAGGTTTGACCAAACTCAATACAATGACAAGCAGTAAATGTAGAAGGTTCTCCTAACCTACCATATTGTCTCGGGTGGGATGTTGCTTACCGCAAAGGAGAGGTGTAACTATTCATTTAACTTTTTTGAAATAAAATTCTCCAATGACAAGACATCAATAATCAAGTTCTCATTATTCTATTATATCTCATTCCACAACAACTTAAGTTACATGGGGTCCCTAATAATGAGTTCCCGATGGTAGCAAGACTTCTAGGAAAAGAGTTATGTGAGTCTATCCTTTATTTGTGATTGAAATAATCTTTTTCTTAGGTTTTAAATTTGTTTTATCAAAGGATTTTCAATTTGGTTAAAAACGGAAAGTATAATATGTGAAAATACAACATATGGGCCACAAACCTAACCATGGATGAAACACAAGGTGGGGTGACACTGTGGTGGGCTGGCCGGGCTAAAGAAGAGACCGGACAAGCTATCCCCAAGCCCATTCGAGTCCAGCTTTGGTCGAAGTGGTTCTTGGCCCATTACTTCCTGAAATTCATGTCCTAGGACCTTCAGACGGCCATGCATCTGACCAAGGCGTTCGAGCACTAGGCTAATGCCACTATGCCAGCCATAGGATAGCATGGCGCTCGGCCACCCTAGTGGCTAGGTCTTCTAGTGCCCCCTGACCCCCGGTGCTCCTTCCAGCAGCTACCGGCACGGCTGCTGTTCTAGCAATAGCAGGGTTGGCAGCCCCTGCTCGGCTTTTTCACTGCCTGTCTCTAGCCAAGCAATTGGAGCATCGCTGTCAGAGTCTTTGCTATAACTATGACAAGCTGTATGTGTGCGGCCTTGTGTGTCCATGGCTCTTTTATCTGGAGTCCACAGATTTTCTCGATGATGAGGTTCCTATGGAGGTGGCTATGGTAGCAGCCTTCTAGGAGGATGCCACACCTTAGGAGGTTGTTCCTACAGCCATCTAGGAGCCCGCAGTCTAGCCCACCATGTCCCTGTATGCCATTATCAGCATCTGGATTGAGAATGCCATGCTCCTCCTGGTCCATGTTCATGGCCATCGTCTCATGGTGCTCCTCGACTCGGGCTCAACGCACAACTTCATCAACGCCGACCTCATGCACCGCCTACGCCTCTCCACCATGCCACATCCTTCCATGCAGGTGCTGGTGGCTAACGGGGACCGTGTGCCCTACGAAGGGGTCACCCATGATGTCGCTGTTGCCATTGGTGGGGAGGAGTTTACCATCAGCTGCTTTGGCATCAACCTCGAAGGGTTCAATCTTGTCCCCGGCATCGAGTACCTTTGCACCTTGGGTCCTATTCTCTAGGACTTTGAGGATCCATGCATGGCATTCACCTACAACGGACGGTGTATTCTATGGAAGGGCATTGGCTCTCCCCATGACGACATTCGGGAGCCAGCCATGCGAGCAGTCATGGCTACCCATCACAGCCCCTATTGGATTGGCTCCTCCACTAGTTTGGGCTAGTCTTCGACAAGCCACAAGGGCTGCCACCGGTGCGGCCATATGATCACCGCATCCACCTGCTTCTAGGAATAGCATTGGTCGTGGTTCATCCCTACCACTACCCACAGCTACAGAAGGACGAGCTAGAATGATAGTGTGTAGCCATGCTCGCCCAAGGCATCATCAGATCGAGCATGTCCCCATTCTCCGCCCTTGTGCTATTGGTGCACAAGGCGGATAACCCTTGGCGTTTCTACATCAACTACCATGCTCTCAACGCCAAGACATCTAAAGACAAGTTCTCGATCCCAGTGGTTGATGAGCTCCTCGATGAACTGCATGGCGCCAGGTTTTTCACTAAGCTCGACTTGCGCTCAGGCTACCATCAAGTGCAGATGCATCCTGACGACGTTGCCAAAATGGCGTTCCGCACACACCACGGGCACTTTGAGTTTCTAGTGATGCCATTCAGCCTTTCCAATGCTCTGACAACCTTCTAGGCCTGATGAACAATGTGCTTCGCCCCTTCCTCCGCAAGTTCGTGCTGGTGTTCTTCGACGATATCCTCATTTTTAGCTCTTCGTGGGCAGAGCACTTGCAGCACATCCGCATCATCCTCGATGAGGTACGGGTGCACATGCTCCACCTCAAGCACTCCAAATGCTCATTTGGGGCCTCCATGGTGGCCTACCTCAGCCATGAGATTTCAGCAGGCGATGTCACCATGGACACCAACAAGGTGGCCGCTATGGCATCATGGCCGACCCCACGGGGTCTACTCATGGCCTGCATGGCTTTCTAGGCCGCTGGCTACTATCAGAAGTACATCCATGACTTTAGCGTCATCGCAGCCCCGCTGACATGCCTCCTACGCAAGGATGCGTTCGCTTGGTCTAATGAGGCGGACACAACGTTCCAAGACTTCACCATGGAATATCACCCCGGATGGCTTAACACTGTGGCGAATGCTCTATCCCGCTGCGATGTCGAGGATGGCACAGCTCTAGGGGTGGCTATGCACTTGCTGTCAATGCTGACATTCGCCCTCCTCGATGACATCTGCGCGGCTACATCAGCAGCCGAGGACACTCAGCTTCTCCTTTAGCGCCTCTAGGAAGGCGCGCTGGCCGCACCCTAGTGCATCGACAACAGTCTCCTGCTCCATGTCGCTCACATATTCGTGCCAGCTTATGATGATCTGCGCCACTAGGTGCTCCTCCTAGCTCACTCGGTGGGCCACGAGGGAGTCTAGAAGATGCTCCATCGCTTGTGCTTGAACTTCTACATCCTGGGCGACCGTGCTCTTGTCAAAGACTTTGTGCGGACGTGCGCCATGTGTCAGCGGAATAAGATGGAGTCCCTACAGCCTGCCGGATTACTGTAGCCCCTTGACTTTCTGTCCTAGGTTTGGGTGGACATCTCGATGGATTTTATCGAGGGCCTGCCCAAGGTCAGTGGCAAATCCATCATTCTCACGGTGGTTGACAGATTCTCCAAGTATGCGCACTTCATCGCCATCGGCCATCCCTACTCCACCGCCTTGGTTGCACGTGCATTCCTCGATGACATTGTTCATTTGCATGGTTCCCTTCTTCCATCATCAGCGACAGGGACCCGGTTTTCACTAGTCATGTGTGGCGTGACCTCTTCAAGATGGCCGACGTCACACTCCGCATGAGCATGGCCTCCACCCGTAGATAGACGGTCAGTCTGAGGTGGTCAATAAGGTTATCGCAATGTATCTTTGGTGTGTCACAAGTGACCAGCCATGAGCATGGGTGGACTGGCTGCCCTAGGTGGAGTACTGATACAACACCTTCCACACGGCCCTGTGCCACACCTTTTGAGGTGGTCTATGGCCGGCCACCCCTAGCCATCTTGTCCTACACGGCCGGGTCGACTAGAACAGACACGGCGGACGGCCTTCTTTTGGATCACGATGAGGTGCTCATGGAGATTCGAGAAAGGCTTCTCTAAGCATAGCAGCTATCCAAGAAATACTACGATGCATCCCACCACGATCAGAAGTTTGCCTTCGGGGATTGGGTATGGTTGCGCCTGCTCCACCACACTACCTAGTGCCTCGAGCCCCACGCCAAAGGAAAGCTTGGCCCTCGCTATGCCAGTCCGTTCCAAGTGCTGGAGCGCATCAGCCAGGTGGCGTACCACCTCTAGCTTCTAGAGGGTGCCCATCTGCATGATGTCTTCCATGTGGGGCTGCTAAAGCCCCACAAAGGTGATCCCCTAGCGGCGCCTGCTCCTCTACTACCAACATTGGATGGTCGGCTACTGCCAGCTCTAGAGCGCGCCCTTTGTGCACAACTTCGGCGAGATATGTGGCACGTGCTTGTCAAATGGCATGGCCTGCCAGTGGAGGACACAACATGGGAGCCTATCTAGCATCTTTATGATGCCTACCCCAACTTCTAGCTCGAGGACAAGCTGTTTGCGTAGGCGGGGAGAGATGTTATGACCGGCATCCCCTATGCTAGGCGCAGGCCCAATAGTGGCTAGGGGCTAGCTCTGTTAAGAGGCTTAGAGGCCCAATTTATCGCTTATTTGGTATTTTCTTAGAGATAGATATAGTTCCTTAATTATAGCATCTATAGAGAATGATAAATACTTGTAATCTGGGATGATTGGAAAATAAGCAGCAGCAACCTAATTTGTTGCCGGCTTCCCTGGGGAGCCCAAGTGGCACCCTCTATCCTCCTTGTGCCATGATCATAACGCCCATTCATTGTCCTCGCTTCCCTAAGCTTCATCCACCGATCTCTCACCCCTACACCCTACGCAACAAGCCTGGTAGGATGTGTAATCCTATCACTTCTGCTGGTACTTTACTAGCCCATGGGTATCCTTAGCTTTCAAACATTTTTCCTAAAGAAAGGCAAACATTAATGGGAGAGGTGGTTCTTTTTTTAAGTCAACATTTGTGCGAGATATTTAGGAAGGATACCTTGTGCTTTGGGGTAGACCACATGTCCACTAGTGCTTTCCACTGCTCATCCATCATAGTGCCCAATGGTGAAGTGGTTTTGACTTGGTTAGCTGGTATGGCATTAAAGTATTTCTTCTTCAACAAGTATCTCATATTCCACTGTTCTTTTTTAAGCAAATCAATGCATGCGTATTCCACTGCTTTCTTATTGCTTGGGTGAATTGAGAAATGACTCTGGACAAGAGCATATGAACATATGGTTAAAAGAAGCACAAATCATATAATTATGCTATGAGAACTAGCATAGCGTACATATTTGAGAACTAATTCCACTATGAGAACTAACATAACAACTTGAGTAGTGCAGCCAAATGAACAAGCAGTTACTGGATAATCAGCCTTTTATATGATCTACAATGCATATGATCTAGCAAGTTATAGAATAATTCTACAGTGCTTATGATCTACACAAATAATTAAGAAGTTACTGAACATATAAGGCAGACTACATTTTCTTTACTTGAATAACAGAAATACAACAGTTTTAGAGTAGTCTAACCAACACTTAAGATGACCAAGAGGCCAAAGAGATATCTAGAACATGCCTTATTCCTACCTTACTTAATGCTAGGCCTATCTGATTCAGATTACATAGTTACTCAGCACATATCTATTTAGTAATGTAGAAACCACAAAAAATATGTAATGGTAAGAACAAAAGGACACTATTTTAGCCAAATGAACTATTGACATCACACAGGACTACACAGGAAACTAAAACAAACACTGGTTTCCTCTGATGAAATTTTTCAATAGCATATAACAACATAGACAGGGTACTTACAACAATTTTTCCCTAGTAGTCGTCAAGAAGATCCTTATTGTTCTCATCCTCATAATCTTTCCAGCGGGGGACGATGGGGATATGGTCCCGCAAAGCAAAACTAGCCTCTAATGCTAGTTTTGTAGCTTGCATAGGTGCCTTTGGCCAGCGGTTTCCATCAGAAATGTGCACTGCAATCTTGGTGTTTAACCCTCTAGAGATCCTATCCAATTCTTTGCCTGCGCGGCGCATTTTCATGTTTCACTGACCTATCATGGCATTTCAGAATCAATTAGTGGAAATCATAGACCCATTAATATGCAAATATGTAAATCATTAATCATGGAGAGGAGCTACAATCACTTGCCTTCTACAGTCATGTTGTTGTGATTGTCAGATTGAGTATGAGAATCCAGAGCGATCAACCCATCTTCTATGGGACCATCTTTTGGGTTTGTTGTTGGAACAGGGCAAAATTCATCAGCTGATGATATTTCCTTTGTCCTCTACCTTGTCATTCTAGCTGGTTGGTCTTGCTCTTGAAGTGTCATCACTCGCTTTGATGCTCTTGATAATCCAGTACTTGGCAAACTCTTGCTAAGTTCAGGGACCTACATGATACAAGAAATTAAAATAGGAAAAACACTTTTGCATACTGAACACAATGAGTAATCATAGTGCAACATTGCATATATACCTTTTCAACTACTTCTTGTTCAGTGTCACTATCTCCGGGTTTAGTGTCCTTTCCAGGTTCATACAATGGGTCGGATTCTTCACGGGCTTTGTTCCCACAAGTTCACGTAACTTTCCTAAACCAAGCCGCTGGAACATCAGTTTTTTCATGAGAATGTTGTACGCCCTTTGCAGCTCATAGTCAGTCATGGGCGACCCATTAATATGCAAATATGTAAATCATTAATCATGGAGATCAATCCATTTCCATCAAGGTAACAAGTTCATAAAAATCTCTGGGATAAGAAACACTAGCCACATGATGAGTAGGCCCATGATGAAGTTGGATTGCTCCACACATTCCCATGGAGGGAAGTTGTACGGGATAAGAAACACTAGCCACATGCTGTATGAGGAGCTCATTTTGCCAAATGGGTTGAAACCATCAGTAGCAAGGCCAAGTCTGATGTTCCTTGCATCTTCTGCAAAACTAGCCATAATTTCTATCAAAGTCTTTCCATGCCTCATCATCAGCTGGATGGCTAAGCTCATTCTCCACTGGTTTCCTCTTCAATTTGTGCCATTGTGCCTCCTCTGACATTTTCTTGGAAGAAAAGATCCTCATCAACCTAGGAATCAATGGAAAATGCCACAATACCTTCTTAGGAATCTTCTTTCTTCCATCATTGTCTTTTCATCTTGATGCATCACAAACTAGACAAACATCTTTTTCTGCTAACTCCTTTCGAAACAAAACATAATTATTCTGGCACACATGGATTGAATTGTATCCTAACCCCAATGTACGAATAAGCCTCTTTGCTTCCTCATATGTTGCAGGAATAGAGCAATTCGGGAATTCCGATAATAACAACTTCAATAGTGCCGTGAATGCAACATTTGAAATTCTGTAAAATGAATTCATTTGAAGTAACTTCACCATAAAAGAAAACCTTGTACTTTGAGCACTAGGGTAGAGTTCTTGCTTCATCTCTTCCAATAGAATTGCAAACATAGCCTTTTTCCTTTACCTTCATCTTCAGTTGTATACAACTCCTCTACCATATCATGAATTCCATCATCAGGGTCATCTTCTTTATCCACATTCATGCCAAAATCCTCATTGAGACTAGTCTGTTCATCAACATGGTCCTCATTTTCATGTAGTATAACCTCCAATGGTTCTCCATGATTGAAAGGTCCTTGTTTGGTTTTGGTAATTGAGTGACAACCTAGGTGGACTAATTGTATTTATGTGAGATACATAGGTGATTAGTCCACAAGTACATGTGTGTGAGCAACATATGCCATGAAGGTGAAAATGGCTTGGAGATGTTGCAAAGCTCACACATGTGATGATGAAGGAGCTTAAATGCACATGAGACATGACATTGAGTCATGTGATCAAGGTGGAGAAGATCAAGACAAGACTTGTCTTGATGGACCGGTTGCAAGCGTGAAGGGCAAGTCAAAGGCCTTGGAGTGATGGACCGCGTGGCGGTGAAGCTTGAGCAAGACTTGGCACCGATGGACGATGGCAACGGTGAAGAGCAAGTAGAGTCAAGATCGATAAACCAATATGATCATGTGATGATATGAAGTGGATCATATCATTGTTGATCGTGTTGGTGCATGTGTTGCATCGACATTGGAGGAGATGGAATGGAATGCGCAAGGCAAAGGTATAACCTAGGGCATTTCATTTCACCGGTCATAGGTGTGTAGAGAAGTTTATGACCGGGTTTAGGATAGATGGTTGTACTATTAAGAGGGGCAAACTTGTTTGCATATCGGTCATCTAGTGCCACTCGAGTGATCTAACTTTGCATTGTCGCTAGGATCGAGTGGCGTGGCAAATTGAGTGGCTAACATCCTTTGGGAAATGATTGTGAAAATGCTAACACACATACACATGTTGGTGTACACTTGGTAGTGTTGGCACATTTACAAAGGAGGTGGTGTTTGCAGGGGTGAGATGGGTTTGGGTCCCTCTCTCCCTCCCGCCGAGCTTGCTCGGCGGGATTCGGCGCTTTTGGGAAAATAGAATGCCTATTTTCTATTGCGCCGGATGCAAATTCTTGTGGTTAGCACATTTGAGCAAGGGTGAAAAGAATGGAGAAGATGCTGGCGTCGGTCAACTGACCAGACACTGGATCTGAATGCACCGGACGCTGGCAGGCTACGTCCGGTCACGCTGACGTGGAGTGTAGCAGTAGCTGGAGAGTGACCGGACGCTGGCTGCGTCCGATCGCGTTCGACCGGACACGTCCGGTCATGCTCAGGAGCTTACTGGAAATGACCGGACACTGAGGGTCCAGTGTCCGGTCAGTTGAAGCTGCTGCGTCCGGTCAGGTCAAGTGACCGTTGGAACCGGGACACGTGGTCGTCTGTGGGCGACCGGACGCTGAGGTCCAACGTCCGGTCAACTCGACCAGAGCGTTCGGTCGGCCCGACCGTTGCCCAGTAAAGGGGTAACAGCTAGTTTAGCCCTTGGGGCTATAAATAGAAGTGGCCCTCGGCCATGGCTGGTGTGGAGCACCTCAAGGGACTTAGTGTCCATGCTTGTGAGTGCTTGGGAGCCCTCCATCACACATATACTTGATAGTGATCATTCGATTGTGTGAGTGAGCGATTCTAGTGCGATTGCATCGTGAGGTTGCATCGAGTGGCACTAGGTGATCGAGTTGCAAGCCGATGGTGCTTGTTACTCTTGGAGGTTGCCACCTCCTAGACGGCTTGGTGGTGGTCTCCGTCGAAGCGCGCAAGAAGCTTGTGCGGCGCTCCGGAGAAGTGCTTGTGAGGGGCATTGTGCTCGCCCCGCGGGAGCCGCGAAGAGCAACTCTAGTAAAGCGTGTCATTGAGCTACCCTCACTCAAGGGGTAGGTTCTTGCGGCGCCCGATGTGCGGGCTTAGCGGGTGATGCTAATTAGCCGCCGAACCACCAAGTGAGTGGTCGACACAACGGGGACTAGCGTGTTGGCAAACACGTGAACCTCGGGAGAAAAATCATCGTGTCAACCTTGTTCTTCCCGTTGGTTTGCATCCCCATTACACAAGCTTGCAATTACTTTTATACATATTAAGCTTGTGTAGTTGCTCTTGTAATTAGATAGCTTGTGTAGCTTGCTAATTACCTTCTTGCTTGTGTAGCATAGAAGTAGCTCCCTTGCGTGGCTAATTTGGTTTTAGTAACCTTGTTAGTCACATTGCTTAGTTTGTGTAACTAAGTATTTGCGCTCTCTAATTAGGCATTGGTTGCCTTGTTATTGAGCATTGCTAGTGAGCTTAGTTAGCTTTGTGCTTTTGCTTACTAGCATGTGTAGGAGCTCCCTTATTGTTTAAAGTACTAGTGGCATAGGTTTGTGTGACCTTGCTCCTAGAATTGTTTAGGAGAGCTCTAACAAGCCCGGCACCTTTGTTGCATAATTGTTATCTTTGCAAGGTGCTAGTGAACATATATAGTGGGCTATAGTCTTGGCTAGACCGATAGTTTTAATTCCGCATTTGTATCGGTTAGCCGACGCAATTAAGTTTTAGAAAAGACTATTCACCCCCCCTCTAGTTGCCATCTCGACCCTTCAATGATGTATCCATCTAGTGTAAGTGCTAGCCATCCCATGAATATACAAGTCATCCTGCACTTGTCCTTGAGGTTTGTGAACTCGATTCAAACACCGACGACATGGACAAAACATCTCTTCATTGTCATTAAATCTCTCAGAAACAAAGGTCATGAACTCCTTCACCCCATCCACATGTTCCATGCTAAACCTACTACTATTGATCCAAGATCTATCCATCTACACCAAATCATGAGATACATTGATTCAAAATATTTTACATATAATAATTGACCAAAGTTATCTAACATTTGACATATGCCATGTATTTATAGCAAATCTGTATATAGTAGGAATCATGCGAAATATGTTGACCTACTCATTTATGTTGTGGGCTAGGAATCATTTCGACTTTATTAATCTCAATTAAACATGGGAAATATATTAATCTTTAATGTGTACCGAGCCCTGTTTTATTTTTTGATATATTGACATTTAATTCTTTGCTGATGGGCATTTCACAAGTCTTTTTTGGTATTATATTTGATAGTCACTACTTCTGTATGTATATCTAAGGCATACTCCTATTTTATTGTAAACAGGCTACCATGTGCTAATTGCATTGTAATATTTATGCCTTCTCTTCTCTGGTTTCTGTTTTTTTTCTCAAGAAGTGACTAACCATGGACCACAGCTACACAGAAAATAGGACATTGTAATATGCAAATTCAAAGTTTCAGACTACAGCTACAGGGAGTTGCTCACATCACAATTCAAAGTTTGAGACTATAGAGAGTTGCTCACCTTGCAGCCATGCAATCAGGCCGCCTCGCTGTCGCAGTGTCTAGTCCTTGCCTAGCTCCTCCTTGATCGCTGCTGCCGGCTCGTGGCAGAGGTGCCTCGTGCATAGGACGCCAGGCGGCAGCGGTACCGAGCACGCCAGCGGTGTTGGATATATTATGGGCTTGGCCCATATAATATTTAATAAATCAAATAAAACTCTATGGTACGTAACATTAGGCGTTGTATGGTTTAATACCGTATGGGATTTTGACTGAACGTTTACTCAGCTTAGTTGGTTGGAAATTATCCATCTTAATTGAGAAGCTGAGAAAAGGACAAAGGAGTGCCACATGCACGTGCACAACGCCGCCGCCAGCGGCGGCCGTGGGCGTGGGTGGGGGCCGTGGCCATGGCCATGGCGAGGCTGGCAAGCGGGCGGGCGTGGCCAAGTTTTGCCACTTAATCCACATAATTACAGGAGTTTCTCTCCTTTATGGTGGAGATGAGTTGATTGCGCTTGTTACCATCTCTTCGTCTCTTTGTCTCCTAGGTTCCTCCGCTGGCTTTCTCCCTCCTGCCACAGGCATAAAACAGAAAGTCCTCCGTCAGTCCTCTTCCCTTCTGCTTTGCTTCTTAGAGACCAAATCTCAGCCGCCCTTTGGCTTTTCCCCGTCCCGTACCTCTGCGCGTATGAAGCATCAGGAGAGCAGGTGCCTTCGGAATCCTCATCCGCCTGTGAACCTTGCATGGGGTGTGCGGCGATTAGGTTTTTGGGGAGCGATTCCATGACTGCTCGTCTGACGTCTTCTTCCTGGTGATTCTGGTGATCAATCACGGAACCTGTCTTCTTCCTAGTGACCGTTCATGGGACTACACTGCGAACACCTTCCTATATCGACTATGGTCCACAACTTCGAGCAACGCATTATGTCATCTAGTGTGAATGGAGCCTCCGATGCCCTTGGCATGGGACCCTCCGCTGGGTACAATCTTAACTCTATGATTATTGTACTTTGCGTACTTACTATATCGATCTGTATGTCATATTTGCATGTTGTAGCATTTGTTAGTGATATACATATGCACATATATGTCGTCATAAACCTGCTGATGTTTTATTTCTAGATTAAATTGACCATGAAAATGCCTAATTATCTAACAATCCAAAAACCCAATGTTAGGCAATTTTCTATCAGTGGTTTTGCTGCTGCTTTGAAGCCGAATGATTTTGATGGCAAGAATTTTATGATATGGCGTGCCAAGATGGTGTTGTGGTTGACTGTTATGAATTGCTATCACGCCACATAGGGGAAGCCTGAACAATTTACTCCTGAGGAGGAGCAAAAGTTCTTGGCTATCGATAACCTGTTTCGAGGCGCCGTGATTAGTGCACTTCATCCTAAGTATGAGAAAAACTACATATCTTGCATATCAGGCAAAGAGTTATGGGATGCTCTTGAGGCAAAGTTTGGAGTTTCTGATGCTGGTAGTGAGCTGTACTTTATGGAGCAGCTATATGACTACAAAATGGTTGAAAACCATTCTGTAGTGGAACAGGCTCATAAGATACAGGCGCTAGCAAAGGAACTAGAACATTTTTCATGTCTATTACCCAACAAGTTTGTGGTCAGCGGTATAATCGCTAAGCTGCCACCTTCTTGGAGGGATTTTGCTACATAAGAGACAAGAGTTTAGCGTGGCTGAGCTTATTGGATCTCTTGATGTTGAGGAGAGGGCGAGAGCAAAAGACAACCGTGGAAAAGGAGTTGAGTCTTCCGCTGCTAATATGGTGCAGAAGAAAAACTCATTTGCATCCCATAATAATAAGAAGAAGAACATGCAAGAGAACAACAATACAAAGCCTAAGCAAAATGCTCAGTTTAAGAAGAAAACAACAAGAAAGGTGGAGGTTGCTTTGTTTGTGGGAGTGATGAGCATTGGGCAAGTGCGTGCCCAGACCGCAAATATAAGCAAGAAAAGAAATCAGCAAACGTGGTGATTAGCGAGACTGGAGGAGGAACATCTGGGTATGGTAATTCTTTACCTTTTGTTCTTTTAGTTTGTCTTTCACCTAAGTGGTGGATGGATAGCGGTGCTAATATTCATGTGTGTGCTGATGTTTCTTTGTTTACTTCCTATCAGGCTAGCAGGACTGGAGCCTTGCTGATGGGAAATAGTTTGCATGCACATGTTCTTGGTGCTGGTACGATCATTCTGAAGTTTACTTTAGGAAAGACGGTGCTATTAAAGAACATGCAACATGTCCCCTCCATCAAGAAGAATCTTGTTAGCAGTTCTCAAATGTGTCATGATGGCTTTAAAATTGTGCTCGAGTCCAATAAGTGTGTTGTGTCGAGACATAGAACATTTGTTGGAAAAGGGTATGATTGCGGAGGCTTGTTCCGCTTATCTTTGCTTGATGATGTGTGTAATAAAGTAGTGAACAGTGTTAATGTTTTGGATAAGTTGAATATATGGCATTCACAACTTTGTCACATTAATTTTGGCTGTCTCACGTGGCTTGCAAATCTAAATTTAATCCCAAAATTTAACTTAGTCAAAGATTCTAAGTGCTAGATGTGTGTGCAATCGAAGCAACCGCGCAAGCCTCACAAGGTTGCTGAGGCAAGGAACTTGGCACCATTAGAACTTGTTCATTCTGATTTATGCAAAATGAATGGCGAATTGACTAAAGGCGATAAATGATACTTCATGACATTTATAAATGATTGTACTAGATTTTGCTACATGTATTTATTGAAAACTAAAGATGAAGCATTGCATTATTTGAAAGTCTATAAAGCTGAGGTAGAAAATCAACTTGAGAAGAAAATCAAGCGTTTGCGGTCCGGGGGAGAATATTTCTCAAATGAATTTTCTGAGTTTTACGCGGTGCATGGAATTATTCATGAGAGGACACCACCATACTCACCACATTCCAATGGGATTGAGAGAGAAAGAACCGCACTCTAACTGATTTGGTTAATGCCATGTTAGAGACTGCGGGACTATCTAAGGAATGGTGGGGTGAGGCTATATTGACAGCGTGTCATGTCCTGAATAGGGTGCCCACAAAGAACAAAGAAATTACACCATTCGAGGAATGGGAGAAGAGATTAAATCTCTCTTACTTACGAACTTGGGGTTGTTTGGCAAAGGTGAATGTGCCAATAAACAAAAAGCGAAAGCTTGGACCAAAGACCGTTGATTGTGTTTTTCTTGGTTATTCTATTCACAGCGTGGGTTATAGATTTTTAATTATAAATTCTATTGTTCCTAAGATGGCTGTTGATACAATCATAGAATCTAGAGATGCTATATTTTTTTAGAATGAATTTCCCATAAAAATGCACCTAGCATGACTAGTCATGAATTTATAATTCCCCATAAGCATGAAAATTTTAATCCGATAGAACAAATTGAGGAACCCTATATGCAAAATCCAAAGGAGGATGACACTATAGTCACTATGAAAAGTAAGAGACAGAGGACTACAAAGTCTTTTGGTGATAACTATATTGTGTACCTTGTGAATGACACACCAATGACCATTGAAGAGGCATATTCCTCTCCTAATGCTGACCTATTGAAGGAAGAAGTACGGAGTGAGATGGATTCTATTATGTCTAATGGAACTTGGAAAATAGTTGATCGTCCCTATGGGTGCAAGCCTATAGGGTGCAAATGGGTGTTCAGGAAAAAGCTTAGGCCTGATGGTACTATCGAGAGGTACAAGGCAAGACTCATGGCCAAGGATTATACTAAAAGGAAGGTGAGGATTTCTTTGATACTTATTCATCGGTTGCGCGATTGACTACAATTCGAGTTTTGCTTTCCCTGGCAGCCTCCTATGGTCTTATCGTTCATCAAATGGACGTTAAGACAACTTTCTTAAATGGAGAGTTAGAGGAGGAGATCTATATGGATCAGCCGGATGGGTTTGTAGCAAATGGTCAAGAAGGCAAGGTGTGTAAATTATTGAAGTCATTATATGGCCTAAAACAAGCTCCTAAGCAGTGGCATGAGAAGTTCGACAGAACTCTAACATCTGCTGGCTTTGTTGTGAATGAAGCTGACAAATGTGTGTACTATCGGTATGGTGGGGGTGAAGGAGTTATTTTGTGCTTATATGTTGATGACATACTGATCTTTGGATCTAGCCTCAAAGTGATTGAGGAGGTGAAGGAATTTTTATCTAATAATTTTGAAATGAAAGATGTTGTCACAGAACCGACCAATTTATAAGAGTACAAGTACAATGGTAGCCACAAGGGGTTGCACTATCATATTTGAGCCCATATAAACCCGGTAATCTGTCGAGTACCATGACGGGTCTTGAATAAATGATCCACCAACAACCAAGATCGTACATGATTCAACATACATGTCACATATTACATAAAGTTTGCAGATACATTTCCATCATCAGAGTATAAAACAAAGTTATTACAAACCAAGTTTGATAGATAATAGCCAAAGCAAATTAAGTTGAAAGCAGTGTTTCCAACATAGTTAAATACCATGCCAACATACGATCACAGTCCACAAAAGCATATAGAGGGATTAATAAAGAAGCTGGCCCAAGGCTTACTCCTCATCCACAGCGGGATAGAAGCAACTCTTGCAATAACCATGATAAATTGTGCCATCTGCAACAATGGGAATAAAACTGTGAGTACAAGAAGGTACTCAGCTAGACTTACTCGTCATAAACTAGAAATAAATTGACTCCAAGGGTTATGCAAGGCTGTATAAGTGGAGATAGCTTGACAACATTTTGCATAAAAAGTGATTAACTTGGTTATACAATTATGATTCCGTTATCAAGTTAATTATGACTATCCATCTCTAAATTAGCAACTATCCTGTGCTAAACATGTGGTATATCATTTTAAGAGCATACAATAGTAACCATAGCAGGTATAGTAATTCCATGTTTATCCGAACCATTATATTCCATAATACAATTACTATGAGGTTGGAGCTAGCCAAGTTTCTCACTATCCAGGAGAGACAACGATTCGAATTGATTTCAACCAGTTGGGAATTCATTCCTAACACAAACCCAGGTCTACCTTCCACGGTAACCTTATATCACCTTTGGTACAACTCAAGTACACATTTCATGGGTTCACCCAGCGCTGCACAATTAGGGACACCAAATTCTAGGACGTTCAGGCCTAGCCTGCCCTTGGGCTCAGTCTGGCTCTCCGCACATCCTTACTACTATCTAGAGTGCACACTGTTATAGAGCAGGGCCCAACATGAGTTGAGCTACTCGGCTTCACAGTCGAAATGAGTTATCCAGCCAGCTAAGTGATAGCCATGCGTTCAATTTGTCAAAAGGTCCAACAACGGTATGGTCCTTAATCGGCACAGACAGAATCACATGAGTCAACCTACCATAGACTCCACTCAGCCTCGATTTACATCACCCCATGGTTCTTTTCCACGATAGCAAGTATAGCCAACCGTGCTTTGGTATCCACCTATATCTCGTAGGTGACAGGAAATCACCCGACTTCTATCGGTCTAAGCATGGCTAAGCATATATTTGATCCTGGACCTACATAGGGTTAAAGGAGTATTTCTAGTCAAGGAAATTATATGCATCGAGTGGTTCCAATCAACTCTTATAACCTAATGCATCAATCATAAGGACTCAAGTAATATTTTGTAAAATACTAGGAGACTTAGAATACCCAGGGCTTGCCTTTCAGAAAGGAAGTGGGGTAATGGTTAGGGCACTCCGGAAGCTCTTCTAGGGTCTGCTCCTCTTCTTTGGGAGCTGCGGCTTAAGGAATCTCCTGCTGGCCCCCTTCCTCTCCCTCATTGAATTCCAGCAATGTTATCTTCTCTGTCGATCCTAGATGCATGAATATGACATAAGATATTGCGAATGTAGATATGCTAACAAGTATAGTATGATGACACATGATGAATGCATTCATCTAAGTATTCTTAACAACATGGTGTTAACGTAATAACAAGTGCATCACATTTTACTGAGTATGTGTATATCTCTTCTTGATTACTTAATCAAACACTTCAATAATTCCTTTACTATACCACAAAACAGCAGCTACTTGTTTACTCATAACTGAAGTTCTACTTATCCAAATGCTGTGATCTTGGACTTTCTAGAAAGCTTATAAAATTGTCTACAACTTTTTTTAATACTCTTACTGTGATTCAAGAGTTATATTGGTCAAACAAATCGTTCAATAAAATCTATCCAGAAAGCAAACATTTTGAACAACAAAATTGTAACAGCTAGAACTAAAAAACCCTAAGCCCTAAGACTGTGAAAATTTAACACAAGGTAGATTAGTAAGTTATCGACAACTTTGTTATTAACAAGTTTTATAGCAAAGATCATTATCCATATGAAATCATCCACACAATCAAAACTATACACACGGTCTTGTATTAGAATTATAAAGTGATAATTAGTTATTTGCATGCAATCAATGGCTTCTAAGCCTTATCATTGACATCAATAGTCACTATGCATCACAAGAACCATAGAAAACATCATGCTTAATCACAATCTAATTATTTAAATGCCTTTATTAATTTAATTAAATAATTAGGGTAAATAATGAACATACACAAATGTGCACAATAAATTCTCAGAAAATTACATTAGACTCCTAATGCTCACAATATGCTACTGTGAAAATTTCATACCATTTGTATATGTATAACATCCTATGCAAAAATGACAAGCTAGCAAGGGTTATTTTAGTGAAAATGGAAAATCCTATAGAAAAGTGTCAAGCAACAGGTTATATATTTTTCCTAGCTAGAGCATGTTAATACAAAACCCACAACAATGGAATCACATTTTTATCATTTTTCTAGCTCAAGATATCTAATTTACAAAATGCTAAACATACAAAAAGCACTCATATAACTATTTTTAAATCCCATAAAAAATACCAGAAAATGCACATTTTATATTTTTATAACAATCTACACTTCCTAAGGAATACAACAAAATTTGGTTCACCGGATTTGAATCTCTACAACTCCACTTATCATTTTTTTAAAGTTTGCATCAAAACTGAAAACAAATGAACTAGCTTTCTCCATCGAGTCACTAACAGCTGGGGCCCTCGATTCAATCGACCCCACGTCAGCTACGGCAATACAGAGCATGGCGTGGGACAACTGAAGTTCACCGACGGCAACCCTCTCCGGCGACGGCACCGACCCAACCGTGATCCCCATGACCTCCCGCACCTATTAAGCTACAAGCTGACCTATTGCCGGAGCTAAGCATGGCGCCGACATCAATGGCGCATGGTAGAGTAGGACGACGGCGCTACACCAGCGGTGACCGCAATGACTCGATCTATGAGCCTACGAGCTGCTACACACAACGGAGTTCTAGAGTACCAACCACTACGGCAAAGGCGGTCGGAGGCGGTGCGGCCACGACGACTTACTGGCGGTTAGTAGGCAAATGTGGGCGCGGTGAGACTCTAGGATGATGGTGGAGTGGCTGCGGTGCTTGGCGGAGGTGGCGTGGTGCTCGGTGGAGGTGGCGCGATGCTTGGCGGAGGTGGCGCGGTGCTCGGCGGAGGTTCAACGGCACTGCTGCGGTGAGGTTGCAACGGCACTGCTGCGGTGGTGGAGAAGCGACATGACGCGGCGCAGATGAGCGGGGTGGCCAGCAATGGTGACTGCGGCGTTGTCCGCTGCTGCGGCTGCTGTGGGTGGGCGAAGGAAGAGGCAGAGAGCGAAATGAGAGCGCGGGGATGGAGCGGGCGAGTGCTGGGGATGATAAAGGTGCGTGTGGCTCAATGTGGCCTGGCTGCTAGACCGGTGCTATCTAGTGCTAGATTTGACAAGTTTGCACCACACCTAACCCACTAGACTCACCTAGGTCAAGCTACCCGTCCATACCCCCCTTAATAGTATGGCCAAAGGAAAAACAAAGTCCTAAACTACTCTAAGTGTCTCTTCAACACCAAATGACACTTAGAACTAGTCTATCCTTAACCTTGTCATCCATCCTTTGAAAACCAAAATGATTTCCATCATAGGGGCATGACAACCATGATTGCCCAATCAATTGCCATTAGTATGACCTAACTTAATTGCGTCTGCAAAACATACATTAGTCACAGTAATCTTGTATTGTCATTAATCACTGAAAACCCAACTAGGGGCCTAGATGCTTTCATCATGCTAGCATCATCTAGCCATTGGCTACTAACCAGAAGCAGTCTGGACACCTCAAAATGTGCTGAGTTGGACCCCAATGGGTATGTTTTGAAGTGGGGAGTATAAATACTTCCCCCACTCGTCCAACTTTGCTCTCTTGCCCATTTGTTTAGCTGAAAAACATCTTTGCAGTACAAGGGAGAGCAAGAGCCTAGTGGGATGATTGAGATGTGATTATCCAAGATTAAGGACCTCATTAGTGCATAGGGAGTAGAAAGTGTGTATCCACCTTTCTCATTAGGATTGTGTTGGTCAAGTGAGTTTGTGCTTGTTACTCTTGGTGATCGCCATCACCTAGACACTTCAGTGGTGATTGGAATCTTGGTGATCATCCGACAGAGCTTGTGGATGACCCAAGTCATGTTGTGAGCAGTTGTGGGCGACTCACTATGACAAAGTGTCAAAGAATCAACCTGTATAGAGCACTTGATCCTTGCATGGATCAAGGGGGAGCTACACCCTTGCGTGGGTGCTCCAATGAGGACTAGTGGGGAGTGGCGACTCTCCGATACCTTGAAAAAACATCGCCGTGTTTCTCTCATTTTCTTTACTTTGAGCATTTACATTTAAGCAATTCAATTCATGTCTTTACATTCTTAGAATTGCCAAGCTAGAGTAGGATTGGAACCTAGTGTGCAAAACTTTTATATGGTAGAACAATAGAAACACTTCTAGGCACAAGAGGGTGAAATAGGCTAAGTGTAGGGCTTAATTAATGTAAGAAATTTAGAATAAGCCCAATTCACCCCCCTCTTGGACATCTTGATCCTTTCAATTGGTATCGGAGCCTCGTGCTCCTTGAATTAGGCTTTACCACCTAGAGCAAGATGTCCCACGGGGATGGAACCCCTCCTATCTTTGAGGGAGATGACTTTCCTTTTTGGAAAATTCGCATGGAGGCATACCTAGAGGCTCTAGATGTTGGAGTGCTTAGAGCTGCCTCACAAGGTTTCCCAACACCTAGGGATCTCGCTAACCTTTTAGGTGATGAGATTCACTACGAGAAGTGGAATGCAAAGGCTACAAACACTCTTTTTAGAGGCCTCTGCAAGGATGTCTTTAACTATGTGTGGAACCAAAGACGCCCATCAACTATGGTCGGACATTTGTGCGCTCCATGAGGGAACCAAGAGTGAGCGTGAGGAACGCTATCACCTCGTGATGAAGAAGCTTAATTCGTTTGAAATGCTTCCTAGTGAAAGTGCTAATGAAATGTATTCACGCTTGAATGTTCTTATAGAGGAGGTTAATGGGCTTGGACTCACTCAAATGCAACCATCTGATATTGTGAGAAAGATCTTGAGTGTCCTCCCCATTGACAAGTATGGGCATATTGTGACGATGCTTCATCAAGGTGATCTTTCCACCGCTACGCCAACTCCAATATTGGGGAAGATCAACACACATGAGATGTACATGCACATCACTGCACAAGATGTCTCTTCTTCCACCAAGAATAAAGATTTGGCATTCAAGGCTAGCCAAGAGAAGAGGGGCAAAGCAAAAGTTGATCATGATAGCTTAAGTGATGATGAGATTGATGATGCAAGCCTTGCTCTCATGGTGAGAAGAACCACCAAGATGCTCAAGAAGCTAAACAAGAATGGTGTCAAGTTTGATGGCAAGAGGAAGAAATTCTTCACTAGTAGTAGAAGGAAGCCCATCTTTGAAATGGATTGCTACAATTATGGAGATCTTAGTCATTTAGCTCATCAATGCGCCAAACCCAAGAAAGACAAGTATAAGAAGAAGTAAAAGGGCAAGAAAGATGACTCAAGTGATGATGATGTTGAGAAGAAGCAGAACAAGCCATACAAGAAGGATGGCAAGAAGAAGGAATTTCACAAGAAGAAGAAGAATGACATGGCCTATATTGTTGGTGATTGGCTCACGGACATTGAATCATCAAGCCATTCATCTGATGATGAAAGTGAAAATGAGAATGAGAAGATGGCCGCTCTTGTGATTGGGTCTTCATTACCTTCACCGACACTGTCGTCATCATCTTCTACACACTATGACTCGTGGCCAAGGGTGAACAAAAGGTACAAAATGATGATGGTAGTGGTGGTGATGATGATGCTAGTGATGATGAGAATGGTAGTGATAGTGATGAAGAATTTGAATCAGCTTCTTATGATGATCTTGTGAAGTTGTTAAACCAATACAGTAAAATCATTAGAAAGACAAGAGCTAAAAATGTGAAGCTAGAACTTGTGAATGACTTGCTCTTAGCAAAGTATGACATAGCTAAAAAAGTTGATGATGGGCTTAGAGAAGAGAACAAAATTGTGTGATCCAAACTCAAGGAACTCAAAACCTCTAAAAGGGAGCTTAGAGAAAAACATGATAAACTTGAGGAGATACACAATGACCTCACCACTAGTTACAACTTGCTAAAAGAAGAGTACACAAATCTCAAGGTTAATCATGATAATATTGTTCTTTCTCATGAGTTATTGCTAAATGAGCCACATGATGCTACTAACAATGTTGTTAAGATTGATATAGCCACATCATGTGATGACTTGATTGTTGTGAGCATTGAGCAAGGTTCTAGTAGCAAAGGCAAGAAAGTGGTTGAATCCGTCAACTATGATGATTATGTCAAGCTCAAGAATGAAAATGAAAAGCTCAAGAAGGATCTTGAAAAGCTATCAACCACCAACACAATTGTGATAGAGAATCTTGACAATAATCATGATATGGCACTTGAGAATGAGATGCTTAGAGAAGAGAACAAGAAACTCAAGATGGAGAAGAACCATGATGAACTTAGAGAAGAAAACAAGAAACTTAAGTTGGAGAAAGATCATCTCAGGACCGGTTTGAGCAAGTTTACAAGAGGCCAATATCTCCAAAGTGCACCATGATGAAGATGGATAGAAGTGGTATTGGGTTCTTGGCAAATCAAGAGAAGAAAGCTCAAGTTCAACATCAACAACAATACAAGTCAAAAGCCTAAGCCAAAGAGATGCTTTGAGTGTGGACAAGAAGGTCATTTTACTCATGATTGTGAAACTCCAATACCACAACCCTTGCCCAAGCATGCTAGACCCTTTGCCTTCAATGCTCACTACATGCTTAGAAAAGATTCTAGTGGAAAGATGAAAGTCATGTTCTTGGGTCCACCCAAGAAGAATAGGCCTAAGCAAATTTGGGTTGATAAGTCACTAGTTGAGAACGTCAAGGACCCTCATCAAGTTTGGGTCCCTAAACAACAAGCTTGATCTCTTGTGTGTGTAGGTGAACTACAAGACCGGTGGAAGTCATTGGGTTATTGATAGTGGTTGTACTCAACATATGACCGGTGATCCTCGTATGTTCACCTCACTAGATGAAGAAGTAGATGGTCAAGAAAGGATTACATTTGGTGACAATTCAAAGGGCAAAGTACAAGGGTTGAGCAAAGTTGCAATATCAAATGATCACTCAATATCAAATGTGCTATATGTTGCTTCATTAAGCTTCAACTTGCTATCCATTGGTCCATTGTGTGATCTTGGTTTTCAATGTTTGTTCACCAAGAAGGAAGTTGTTGTGTCAAAGAAAGATGATGATCAAGTTATATTCAAGGGATTTAGATACAACAACCTATATCTAGTGGATTTCACCTCCAAAGATGCAAACTAGAAGACATGCTTATTCACTAAAACATCACTTGGGTGGCTTTGGCATAGAAGACTTGCACATGTTGGGATGAGCTCACTCAAGAAGTTAATGAAAAATGAGTTGGTGAGAGGTTTGAAGGATGTAAAATTTGAAAAGGACAAGCTTTGTAGTGCATGTCAAGCCAGCAAGCAAGTTGCAAACACTCATCCAACCAAAGCTTACATGTCAACAACAAGAGTGCTAGAGCTTCTCCACATCGATCTATTTGGACCAACAACTTACAAGAGTTTGAGAGGCAATCTATATTGTCTTGTGATAGTTGATGACTACTCTAGATACACTTGGGTGTTCTTCCTTCATGACAAGACCAAAGTGGCCGCATGTTTCAAGAAGTTTGCCAAGAGAGCACAAAATGAATTTGAAGTGAAGCTCAAGAAGATAAGAAGTGACAACAGGAAAGAGTTTGACAACACAAACATTGAAGCATATTGTGATGAAGTTGGGATTAAGCATTAGGTCTCTGCAACCTACACTCCTCAACAAAATGGTGTAGTAGAGAGAAAGAACCAGACACTAATCACCCGTGCAAGAACAATGCTTGATGAGTATAATACACCTCAAGATCTATGGGTGGAAGCTATCAACACCGCATGCTATGCATCCAACCGCCTATTTCTCCAAAAGTTTCTTGGCAAGACCTCTTATGAGTTGTTCAATGGGAAGAAGCCTGACATCTCATTCTTCTAGGTGTTTGGTTGCAAATGCTACATCTACAAGAAGCAGCAACACCTAGGGAAGTTCCAAAGATGTTGTGATATTGGTTTTCGTGTTGGTTACTCATAAAAGTCCAAAGCATATCGAGTATTTAATCATACCACCGGCTTGGTTGAAGAAACATATGATTTATAATTTAATGAATCTAATGGCTCTCAAGGAGCACATGATAATCTTGATGATGTAGGTGATGAACCATTGAGGGAGGCCACGAAGAACGTTTCGATTGGAGACATCAAGCCCAAAGATGATGTACAAGTGATTGATCCACCCTCTTTATCAAATGTGGCACAAGATGATGATAAAGATGGGATAGTAGAAAATGAAGATACTCACATCTCCCATAACCAAATGGTGGCACAAGCTCAAGATGTTGATGCTCCACAACCTCTTCCTCAAGTGGTTGATAGAAGAAATTCACCCCTACTACAAGCACATCCACAAGATCTCATCATAGGGAGTCCTTTAAAGGGTGTAATGACTCTCTCTAAAAAACTTGCTTCATTTATTGAACATCACCCATTTGTTTCTTGTATTGAGCCTAAGAATGTAGAAGAAGCTCTTCAAGATCCGGATTGGATAAATGCCATGCATGAAGAATTGAAGAACTTCACCCACAATAAAGTTTGGACACTTGAAGAGCGACCATGAGATTCAAGAGTCATTGAAACAAAGTGGGTGTTCCACAAAAAGCAAGATGATCAAGGCATCATTGTAAGGAACAAAGTAAGGCTAGTTGCAAAGGGGTTCTCTCAAGTTGAAGGGTTGGATTTTGGAGAGACTTTTACACCGGTTGCAAGACTTGAAGCCATTCGTATCCTTCTTGCATATGCATCTCACCATGAAATGAAATTATATCAAATGGATGTTAAAAGTGCTTTTTTAAATGGCTTCATAAATGAACTAGTCTATGTTGATCAACCTTCCGGGTTCAAAGACTCTAGATATCCTAATCATGTTTATAGGTTGTACAAGGCACTATATGGGCTAAAGTAAGCCCCAAGAGCTTGGTATGAGACCCTTCGGTATTTCCTAATGATAAGGGCTTCACCATTGGGAAGGTCGGCACCACACTATTCACCAAGAAGCTTGAAGACTTTAGATATCCTAATCATATTTATAGGTTGTCCAAGGCACTATAAAGCAAGCCCCAAGAGCTTGGTATGAGTACCTTCAGGATTTCCTAATTGAGAAGGGCTTAACCATTGGGAAGATCGACACCACACTATTTACCAAGAAGCTTGAGGGAGAGATCTTCATTTGTCATCAGAGACTAAGAAAATTTTGGGAGATGTGCGAGCTAGGCGTTGAGTCCTCGCTAGCGCTGTAAGTGTCCTTTTTATTTCTCCTGCTGATTGGGCACCTATCCCTCCGAACTAGTGACTTCAACATTGTTGGGGATGCCCTAAGGTGAATGCAATTTACTTTTTATTTTTTTCTTTGAAAAGTTCTAGACACTTGATAATGATAACACTAGATATTACATGGATCCCCTGATCTGTAAAGATGTTACCCAAATAAATAGAAGATTTGTTGAGATCCTACTTGGATCTACGAGGCTAGACATAATAATTCGCTTATACAACGGGGTGCATATTATTTTTGACCGAAGTCAGCAGAGGAAACCCCAACCTATTTTTCAATTTTCTTTTATTCTAGGTCTTTTAAATTCGCTCCCACGGAAAGTCGAACCCAAGCCTGCTGGATGCTACTGAAGTGCTCTAACCACTAGGCTAGAGGCCCTTTCGCGGGCTGCATATTATGATTATAAGTGTTGTGGAAATAGGGACTTATAACTAGGTTATATAGGTCAATAAGCCGAAGGAGATTTTTCTGGGTTCTCAACATAAATAGTTGTTTTTCCATCTCTTGAACTCTTTTTTTACATAAAGTCAATCGTATACAATTTCTTATACACATAAAACCATTTTGAACAAAGGAAAATGAAAGTTCAAATGATTTGAATCATAATGGAAATTTCTAGATAAGCCCTACTGAACAAAGGATCAAGCTTAATGGCTTAGTCCACATAAATTTTGGATAATTCTACCAAGACTCTTAACCATAATATGGAATATTTCTTTTTTAATTTGTCACTCTTTCTCATTGAATGTAGTGTTTCTTCCCTTACGCGCGCGCCATCTATCCAATAGTCATTCTTGCAGTTTCTTTGAGTTTCTTCCTTTCATAGAGTATATTTTTGACAGAGTAGCTGTGCACAATTGCATACTGTACATAACTCGACCCATTGCCCATTGGCGTGATATGAATTCACTATCACTATATTATGGGGTGTTTGGATCACGCGGACTAAACTTTAATTCATATCACATCAAATGTTTGATACTCTATCCGTTCTAAATTATAAGTCGCTTTGATTTTTTTAGTACATCTATTTTACTATGTATCTAGATATAATAATATGCCTAGATACATAATAAAATGGATGAACCAAAAAAGTCAAAGCGACTTATAATTTAGAACGAATGGAGTACCTATTTAGAGTATTAAATATAGACTAATTATAAAACTAATTGCATAAATAGAGGCAAATTCGGAGAGGAATCCAATAAACCTAATGTGTCCATGTGTTGCTACAATAAATATATGCTAATATTGATTAATTAGATTTAATAAATTCATCTCTCGCATTAGCCACCACTTATGCAATTAGTTTTATAGTTAAGGCCTTGTTTAGTTTCTCCCCAAAAGTTTTCTCCCTATCTCATCGAATATTTGGACACATGTATGGAGTATTAAATATAGACTAAAAAATAACTAATTGCACAGTCTACGACTAATTTGCGAGACAATTCTTTTAAGCCTAATTAGTCCATGATTTGACAATGTGGTGCTATAGTAACACATGTGCTAATGATGGATTAATTAGGCTTAATAAATTCATCTCGTGGATTACTGACGGATTCTGTAATTTGGTTTTTTATTAGTATCTGAGAACCCCATGTGACACCACATGTGACATCCAATGTGACACCCCAAAACTTTACACCCTATATTTAAACAAGGCCTAATTTATATTTAGCCCTCCTACTCCAAACATGGACTAAAGTTTAGGTGTAAACGATCCAAACAAGCCTAGTAGCAAACAAACGGTTGATAGGCACTCTGAATATTGTAGCCGGCATGACATAGTGGAGCATGCGAGCAGCGGCACATATACCACAATGGCACAAAGCTACTTGTGGAGTGGAGTTGTCCATCAGCTCTTGTTTTGGAGCAGATAGAATATGGCCTTGTTTAAATCCAGTGTGAAAAGTTTTGAGGTGTCACGTCGGGAGTTACATGGAGATGTTGTATAGGGTGTTCGGATAGTAATAAAAAATAAATTACATAATCCGTCAGTAATTCGCGAGACAAATTTATTAGGCCTAAAAGCATCTAGGCCCCTAATTTGATTTCGGTGATTAACGACGACACAAGATTACTGTGACTAATGTGTGTTTTGCAGAGGCAACTTGACTTAGGTCATGGTAATGGTGATTGATTGGGCAATTATGATTTTCGTGCCCCTAGTCGATGGAAATCATTTCAGTTTTAGAAGGATGGACGACAAGGTTAATGACAGACTAGTTCTAAGTGTTGTTTGACGTTAGAGAGACACTTAGCGTAGTTTAGGACTTTGTTTTTCCTTTGACCATAATATTAAGGGGGTATGAACGAGTAGCTTGACCTTGGTGAATCTAATGGTTTAGGTGTGGTGCACACTTGTCAAACTTAGCACTAGGTAGCTCAAGGACAGCTCATAGATCAGTTGAAGTCGATGCCGTTCACAAAGTTGGCAGAATTTGAGGTGAATGGAGACTTGGATGATGACTGGACGCTGGACCGGATGTACAGGTGCCGCCTCCATTCATCATTAGCTCGCACAGCTAGGGCTTGCTCATCGACCAGATGCTGGCTCCTAGTTAGGATCGGACGCGCAGTTGTGCACAACTGTAGATCAAGCAGCACTCATGAAGGACCAGACGCTATGACCTAACACAATAGAGGACCGCATCCAGTCAACAACAGTAAGCATCCAGAGAAAGAAATTGCTGACCGGACACGTCAGATGAGTGGTGATCAGACGCTAGTCAGAGTTCGGTCTCTGTTGACTGTGCTAGCATCATGTAGCTATCGGCTACTGATCGGACACGTCTGGTCAGCTCGAAATATGCTGAGTTGGACCCCAACGGGTATGTTTTGAAGTGGGGAGTATAAATACTTCCTGCCACTTGTTTAACTTAGCTCTCTTACCCATTTGTTCAGCTGAGAAACACCTTTGGAGTGCAAAGGAGAGTAAGAGCCTAGTGGGGTGATTGAGATTTGATAATCCAAGATTAAGGACCTCATTAGTACATAGGGAGTAGCAAGTGTGCATCCACCTTTTTTATTAGGCTTATCTTGGTCAAGTGAGAGTTTGTGCTTGTTACTCTTGGTGATCGCCATTACCTAGACGGCTCGGTGGTGATTGAAAGCTTGGTGATCATCCGACGGAGCTTGTGGATGATCCAAATCATAGTTTTGAGCGGTTGTGGGCGACTCACTACGATGGAGTGTCGAAGAATCATCCCGTAGAGAGCACTTGATCCTTACACGGATCAAGGGGGAGCTACACCCTTGCACGGGTGCTCCAATGAGGACTAGTGGAGAGTGGCGACTCTTCGATACATCGAGAAAACATCACCGCGTTCCTCTCCTTCTCTTTACTTTGAGCATTTACATTTGAGCAATTCAATTCATGTCTTTACATTCTTAGAATTTCTATGTTAGAGTAGGATTGAAACCTAGTGTGCAAAACTTTTATGCGGTAGAACAATAAAAACACTTATAGACACAAGAGGATGAAATGGGCTAAGTGTAGGGCTTAATTAATGCAAGAAATTTAGAATAAGCCCAATTCACGCCCTCTTGGCCATCTTGATTCTTTCAAAGCCTAATTAATTCATCATTAGCACATATGTTACTGTAGCACCACATTGTCAAATCATGGACTAATTAGGCTTGAAAGATTAGTCTCACAAATTAGTTGCAAACTTGTACAATTAGTTCTTTTTTAGTCTATATTTAATACTCCATACATGTGCCAAACATTCGATACGATAGGAAGTAAACTTTAGAGGAGCAACTAAACAAGGCCTACATGCTAGGCCGGCACGGCGCATCAGACATGCAGGGGCAGAACTTTGTTTTGTCCAAGTCTCGAAGAGCACATAAATATATTGCTTGGACATGACCCAACATGCAGGACCAAGCAATCGGAACACAAAAAGATACCTACTTGTATGACCGCGTTGGCGTTGAGCTTGATACCAAGGATCTTTATCTGCATAGCATAGGTTGAACAGGTGAACTTCCTCAATAAAAAAAGAACAAGAAAGAAAGAAAAATAATTTGAACCGGTGAAAAGCGAACTGCACTTGCGTACGTTACATGGCGTTAGGTACTTAGGTTTAGGCATTTAGCATCAGATTTTCTTGTCTTTTTGAAGTTATAAAATAAAGATTCCAACTTCATAAATTTTTGCTAAGAATTCGTCGGACTATAGCTATAGTAGGTTTAGAATATTGAAGTCACATCAATATATTCATATCTTTGATATGTAGCAATTAATCTATATCTATAGACCTAATACTAATCTATACCTAATGTTTTTTTTGTCTATCCCTCCGCTAACTAACTCTGTGAATGGTGTAATTGTCTGTGTTTACTTATATATAGCCCACATGTTTTATATTTGATGTACATATAGGGCTTTTTAAGATAATATGGATATCAAGAAATCCTAATCCAAATAGATCCATCCAGTCAGAGATATGGAGCCAAGGTACCTCACCACCCATATAATCGCCTAATACAGACAAGATGGGCCCGAATATAATAAGGATGAGGCCCACTAGAACCAGGGTACGTCATTCAACAAGGTGGACGAGAAACCTACGAGGAAGATTTGGGTGCCGACTCCTTTGCTGAGTTCAGTCGAGAGTTCATCCTCAACAAGATCTGCATGCTCCTAGCAAACCTGCGTTGGGTTCTAGATCGATATGGATCCAACACCGCTACTATACTACATCCTGACCGGTTTCCCAACTGGGCTTAGGAACACAGCTGCAACCTATAGCTTCTGGCTCTGCCAAGCTATGGAGGGTCCCCAAAATCCGGTTACCTCGCTACCGAGGGCTACTTCGAGGGGTTTGTGAAAGCCCTAGGTTGGTTTTGCCTACTTGATGAAATCTATTTAGATTAACCCTATGCTTTAAGTGTGTTATTGAGATAGGTTGGTCCAAGTCCAAATGATGGAGCTAGATGGTACTCAAGTGAAGGAGATGGCCAAAAGATGGTGAATCAAGTGCTCCAACTTGAAAAAAAGTAAGAGAAAAATAAAAATGGGCTAAAGGCAAAGGTATCAGCAATAGGGCCATTTTTGTTTTATCGGTCAAAACACTATAGAAAGTGTGATCGGGTTTAGGATTGATGGGAGCTCTATTAGATAATTTGGTCATCTAGTGCCACTAGGTGTTGGAATATTATGCATTGCATATAGGCCTAGTGCACATTGGTGTGCAAGCGAAAATATTTATGAAAAATATTTTGAAAATACTAACTTGGCTCTAAATATGCTTCTAAAAATATTTGAGAGTTAGAATCATTTACAAGGACAAGTTTGGGATATCGGTGTCGCCACATGGGTGGCACCGGACAACTGTCTGGTGGGGCTGGACAAGCAGCCAAACTGCAGCGTGTGTGCCCAAGTGCTGGAGGTGGCACCAGCCTTGACCGGTGTACACTAGACAGGGCAACAGGACACCCTGTCCGGTTCACCGCTAGGGGCACCGCCATAAAAATCTAGAGAGATGGTATTTTGGTACTTTGAAATAATGGTCACTGGATAGGCTGTCCGGTGCACCACCAAGGGCACCGTTCCTATTTTTCCAAAGGGTATGGAAAACTGGAAGTCACGGGCTAGGTTCACCGCCAGGGCTGTTCAGTGCACCGAACAAGTTGTCCGGTGCCTCTGGGCACCTAGCCATTGGAATTCGACCGTTAGGGTCACCGGATGGGCTGTCCGGTGTGCCACCGCCCTGCCTGGTGACCACGCAAAAATCATCTCCAAGGGACCAATGGCTCTATTTGATGTATGGGCTATAAATAGGTGGTGTGGCTAGCCTTGGCCACCCTCTTGGCACCCCATACACTTGTGCAGACACTTTGAGAGCCGAGATACACACTCCATTTACTTGTGCACTTGATTTCATCATTTGAGTGAGATTTGGATAGCCTATAGTGCATTGCTTAGTTTTCTTGCATCTTGTTGCACTAGAAGAGCGCATTGGGCTGGTGGAATTCTTGTTACTCTTGGTGTTTGCCAACACCTAGACAACTCGGAGTTTGTGGGATCGTTGAGTGGCTATTAGTGATTATTGCTGGCTCTGATCGTGGTGATTGTGAGGGTTCTTGTGCCTTTCCCATGAGAGAATCACAAAAGGCAACTCTAGTGGATTGCTCATGGCTTGTGTAGCTCGACTCGTGTAATTCTTACAGCGCCCTTGTGTAGGGCTAGGCATGTGTGGCCTATTAGCATGTGAGCCACCTTGTGAGTATCTCACCACAACAGTGGACTAAGTTGTCGACAAGCAACCGAACCACATGATAAATCAATGTGTCAATTGGAATTCTTGGTATTCATTTGATTGACTTTTGCCCGGCTTGGTTTGCACACTTCTACACTTGCTGTTTACATTATCTAGTTCATATTTTGTGTAGAGCTTGTTAGTAGCCTTGCTAGTTGAGTAGCGTAGTGTAATTTGTTGTAAATTGTTTTTGCTAGCTCACTAGTGATAGAAGTAGCAACTTAGCCTAGATGTTTGATTGATTGACATAGAGATCATAGATAACTAGCATATTGGATAGGTGGCTTTCCTTTTGAGTAGAGCTAGAGCAAAACACTAATTATTGCCTTATAATTGTCTAACCATTTGCTCTAGTGATTTGTAGAAATTTTTAATTAGGCAATTCACCTCCCTCTAGCCATTTAGGACCTTTCAGTTTGGCGATGATGACCCATATAAATTTGTGGGGATGGCGATCATTCGCAGCCTCGATAATAAGGCTACAAGTGATGACCCCTCTGATAATGCCTACCATGACATCGAAAACTCTGACAGGGGCATTACCCTACCCATCGACTCCGCTGAGTATGATCTGATATGTGGCAGAACCATCCAAGTTATATGGCCCATATATGCCTGTCATTGTCTTTTAGACTTATGACTACTGTGTAGGGGAGCCAGACAACTCTGGTAGTCTATCGGGTGTCCTCGGGAGAACCCTGAATTATACATGTTTACCTTTCCTGATCTGGATACATTACAGTAAGCATCGCAGTATTACAACAGTTGTACAAATATACAAATATATTACATCAGAGTAAATAGCGGAAGTCTTACAAACCATAAGTTTACAAATCATTTATTTAGTTATTACAAACCATAAGTTTTAGCCATCAAGGCAGTGAAGTAGCATCACTGGGTACCACTTATATTACAACACACAAAAGAGGTTCACCCTGCCCAAGGGTGCATGACAAACTTCTACTACTAACACTCTTCTTCTAGCACCATCATACAGCAGGGGCAAAAGCCTAGCTGCTGATGAGGCTCACCTGCAATAAGGGTTTAATGAACACTGAGTACAAAGGTACTCAACAAGACTTAACCGATGAAAAGTAAAGACTCTAAGGATATGCAGGCTTATGAGGAATCAAGGAGAGTCTGTAGCAAGATTCAAGATTGACTTTTGCAGAAAAGCTGACTAATAATTGATCCTTACTTTCAATGTTTGAGCTCAAATTAAATCATTATAAGTATCCAATTAGCACCTGATCTATTCATTCACTTCCTTAACCAATCCATCTCATGATCATAAGTAATATTGTTTCATTAGTTAACTATGATGTAGTTTAGTTGATCGAGTCTTCTTCTCTGAGAAGCAGTGGTGATTCGAATCGATTTGGCTCAGCTGGGGTTTCCTTACCACACGATATATGCAGGTCTTGTTCTCGAACTTACATATATCAACATTCATTTGGATCCTCCAAAACATGAACCGGTCTGCACTACCTAGAGAGCACAATACTCCACCTCCCTACGCCGCTCCTGGCGGATCCACAGGATGTGTACACGCTACTCTCACCAACTCCCATGCCTAGTACGTAGTTGTCTTTTCATATAATGGAATGGATGAGGTATTAGGCTTCCCGGAGTATGTGGCTAGTACTACAAGTCACCATCACAAGTGGCCCTACAATGATTGGTCCTTAATCGACACAGACATGACAAGCCCAAATAGGCAAACCTATAGGCTTTAACCACCAGATACATAACCCACGCCCCGTCAGGTCCTAGTTAAAGCATATTCATTACTAAACTCTTAGGACTTTTCCTGAGTGTGTAACCATTACGAATGATGAACTCACCATTTGACTCTTAGCAGCTAAGCATGGCTAAGCAGACTAACCTATCACTACTAAAAGGGTACCAAGGTATGGTAGTAGAATATCAAGGCAGGCATGCAGTAGTTGGTATTCAAACAATTCATATTTTACTTAAATGCACAAAACATAAGACTTAAGTAAATAACATTTAAAAAAACATAAGGAAATTGTTGTATGCTTAGGGCTTGCCTATGGTGTTGGGGTTGTCGGATTCCTCAGATGTCCCACCGATATCAAACCCAACTTCCTCTGAGTGAAAACCCGCCTTAGGAGCTTGCTCAACTAGCGAGTCACCACTCTCATTCACTAAACGTAAGTAAATATGCATGCTTTAGGATGATGAGACACTAAGCATGGTTTATGATGACTAAACAAGATTACTTAACTTGAGTACAACTTTCCTTCATGATATAATTAGGTTAACTACTCACAAAGCATCTTTGTTAATTATTATTAACAAGTTAATCGTGAGCACAACATGAAGAGGACTAAGTTGCCAAGGAACAACAAAGGGATTAGTGTTCCAGGGTCTACAATCAAACCCAAAATCATATCAAAGTCACTTAAGGATTTATAGAAATCATTTTGGTATTTTTATTAATCCATAAAATATATTTAATTAAGTGGACATTTTATTTTCATCAAAATAGAGCCAAACTTTTTGTTAAGACTAGTCTAAGCATGTGAAGCAGACCCAAAAAGTTTCAAGATTTTAGGATAATTATTTTAATCTATAAAAATCATGGAAGGTCCATTTATTAAATAAAAGATGTAATTTTTAGACCTATCAAAAGTACTGATTTTAGCAAACTTATATTTTTCCATGATTAAGCATAATATAACAAGCTTATACAAAAAATTATACTTTTATCAACTCTAATTATTTAGTTATGAATTAAACAACATTCAACTCATTTTAACATTTTCTAAAATTTGAAAAAGGATAAAATCCTTTTCTCACCCGCACCCCCTCTACTCTCTCTTACTAACAGCCGGGCCCCTGGGTCAGCGCATAGTGTGTCCGCGCTGACCGTGGCGCACTCACTGTTGACCGGCAGGTAACTCGCCGATGACAAGACCTACCCCGGTGGACTCCTCTCGCTCTCATGCACACTATTGGTATTTATAAGTGCAAATAAAATATGAAGGATTCTACAAGCGCACAGAATACCATTGTAATATTTTACCGTGAGTATTCCTAGTATCATTATTTAGATTTTACCACAGGGAAACAATGGAGTAAAGACTTATTGAGTAACAAAGGGGTAACTACAAATCAACATACTAGCATAGCTAGAGTAGGGGTAAATGTAATGATAGGAATTATGTATAATGACACTCAGGGGATAAATCAATAAAGATAAATAACTAGTCAACTCAGGAGAACAACAGGTGAGGTAGATTCCTATGATATTCTTATTACATGGTTAAAGTATATATACATCCAACTATAGCTAAGACTAACTCTACTCTTGTGCACTTCGGGACGCTGCTAGACGGTAGAGCTCCACAAAAGATAACTCTACTGACATGACGACGGTCCTACAATTTAAGAACATGTTCACATGTGGTGGACAACATAGGATAGATGGGGCTGTCACCTCCCGCTACTACCACACGGCCATGGAACAGGGTGCACTCATAGGCAAAGCATCGTATAAGCACCATGCTTATATGAGACTCCGCTACTTAGCCTAACTGGTAAACTAGCAGGCTAAGCGCTCTATGAACCCATACACAAAAGTAATGATAACCTGAACTAAGCAAGATATATATTCAAAGTAAGCATAGCCATATAGATAAGAATATGATAAATTGATAATAAGTCTTACAAGATGTAGAAGTGAAGATACAAGGCTTTGCTAAGCCTTTGATACTAGATCTAGAACTTGAGCATGAGCCCAACTCGACCTTCACTCCCGAGCTACTAATCTACTACATTGAAGAGTTCTAGACCCAATCCTCCTGGTGTGTGTTGATCTAAATGAGAGATATGAATTAGGGTTTTAGGATGACTCCAGGGAGGGGATAGGGGCTGCTATATATAGGGAGAACCATCAATTCTGAGCCCTCAGATCAAACCAACTTAAAACAATGGCATAGATTTTATCTTTAAGGTGGTGGAGAACTGACGTAGAGAGGAGGGGCTAACTGGTGGGACCAGTAGTCCGACCAACCTATAGGTGGGGCCGACCGGCCCCCCTATCAGTCTCTTGGCTCGATCTTCGGTGCAGAATCTTCTAGGGTCTTCTAGAGTCTTCTGGAGTTGTTTTTGTCATGGATAAACATGATTAAATATGACGATTGGGTCCACCTTGTGGGTTTTCTGAATAAATCCTCTTGTAAACACTGATTTACCAAAACTTATGGAATTCATTAGTTTAACCCCTACACCTATGTTGGTGATCCTTTTTATACATTTATATAAGTTATATTGATTGTTTATGATGAACGTTAACTACCGTCAACAAACTCTTCCAAGCTTAACCTTTGCTCATCCTTGAGAAAAGCTTTTTAGCAATGGATCAGGAGTTGCTACAATGTTTTTAGTCCTCAAAAGTACACATGCGTTCAAACAAGAATTCTCCTCTAGATTAGAATAAACTGATTTGGCTTTCAAACTTACCCATATTACCTTCAACCATAGGGCTTCTTAGCCTTCACTTGGGTCTTAAGTAATTGAAAAACAAAATAACCAAGTCAAGCACTATGTCTCAAGTTCTTTGTTCAACCATTGTTCTGGAGTTTTTGTAAGTTTTCAAAATAAAACTCAGAAATTCTATTGTATGACACTCTCAAGTCTCTCAATATATGTTGTATTTATGGATCCTCACCAAAGGCAATAATGATGTTATGCCCTTTTTCTCTTCCTACCACTAAGTCTTATGTGGAGTTCATAGGTAGGGAGAAAGCTAGAGCATACTTGCAATGCATATATTATAAAGTCAAACAACGGACCCAAAGAGAAATGAGTCATACAATCAAATCAAGATGTGCATGTGTATGGATATATGGTGGATATATATGGTGGCTATCATAATTCTACTTTGCTCCTTGAAAACTTATCTCTCTTTTGAAACTTAGAAATATTTCTGCAAGAGAACATGGGCTATCTTTATTCATCTTTCTTTTTTTTCAAGCGGGCATCTAAGTACCCATTTTTTTCAATATCTTGGACACTTTTGTGTCCATTTTTTCTCAACCTTTTTTTTTCTTTTCTTCTTTTTTGAATAACTTTTGCATAGCCCATGCCTCTTTTCTGTAACAGAACTTTTGAGAGATAGCAACAAGAACTTGGAGCATTTATTTGGTGGAAAACCTATAAAACATATTTTTGGTGTTTACTCCCAGTATAGGAGTCAAACTTTTTTGGGTGGATCTAAATGGAAAACATGTTTTTGCGCCTCCCCCTATGTAGGAGTAGTGTAGATGTGGATAGAGTGTACGTGATCTTTATTTTAAGAGTGTGACAAATCTCTCATAAGGGTCAACAAAGCTTGACAAAACTCAATGCAAAACAAGCAGCGTATAAGTGGAAGTTTTCCTAGCCTAAATATCATGTATGGCTCTGGTAGTAATTCAAACTTTGTCATATAGGAACTCATCATAGCATTTTTTGTATTTTTTTCAAAAGATAAATCTCCAGAATTTTAGTATCAACAAGATAAACAACACTCAGACCTTCTTATATCATATCCATCAATTATCTAGACTCAAATCAAGCATATGCTACCCATGAGTTTTAAGTTCAGAGTAAACCCTTATATCAAAATAATCTTACTCGGGGGAATTCAAGTCTGAAAATGAGGTACTCGAAAGAAATTACAATAGAGCAACTATTCATCATTTCCATTTTAAGAGATTATCTTCATAGTCATATTTATTTTATTTAGCTCTTAAAAACAAATTAAAGCAAACTAGACACACTCTCTTTATTTTGTTTTCATTTTTTAGATCACACATTATAACTATATATAATTCTATAAAGATAACTTTTATTTTGTTTCTAGTTATTCATCTTTTTTTAATATATATAAAGCAAACTAAGAATAATAAAATGAATAGAAATACTTATCTAGATACAAGGGGATGCCTTCTCCCCCAAGCTTGTTGTTGTTGTGGTTGCTCAATGAGGTGGCTGGATGTGGAGGTGCTGGAACAGAGCCTCCCAATTTTGATTTTTGCTGTTGCTATTGTTGCTGGAGGCTGGCCGTCTCATGTCCCATTCTTACCTACCATTATGCATGATAATGTGACATATCTTGTATGGCAACATTTGTCTCTTCAATGGTTGTGAGTATGTTGTCGAGGCGGTGATAGGCCTCTTAAGAGTCACGATACCCTTGGCTAGAGAAAGACATGCGTCCTCCATGATGCCCACTTGAGGTTGCTTCATAATCTTTCCCTTGATAGTTGTGGAAGTTCATTGATCGAGTACCTTAGTTCACTCTTGAAGATGAGGATTCTTGAGGTGATTCCTCTAGCAGTGGTGCCACCTTATTTTGCCAAACCCATCTTGGTTTTGAGTTTAATTTAGGTTTGACAAGTGCATCCTTTCTTGACTTGTTCCTCCTCCATGTTTAGCGTTTCGAAGTCAACCATCAGTAGTAGAAACTAGCGACATCTTGTGTGCATCATTATTGCCGGTTCAGATCTTTCACTTGTAGAATTTGTGGGATCGACTCCTCCACACTCTGCTTGAAGTGTGTTCTGCTCATAAAGACAAGGTAGAGATCAAGTGCATGGGCTCTGTTGGTGGGAAAACACCAACAAAACCAAAACTTTATTTATTTTTCTTGTAGCCATAGGCACATCGAATCATGTTATGGTTGATGTTATGTGCATTCATTCTTACAACATGGGTGTTAAGATCAAAAGGATGAGTATTAATGTGGCATTTGAATACATTTGTCAAAAAAGAGTGGAGTTGCTTAACCTATGGAAGGACTATCTATAATGTATCAAACCTTACATGATTAAGCCTATCTTTCAAGGATAAGATATGCAATATTTTAGCTCATTTGGTTAAGACTATGAGATCAAGAAAGTGGTGCTATGAACAAACTTAAGGAACAAAACATGTTGAGTTAATCAAGTTGGATCAAGCAAAGTTATAACCCAAACATGTTTGTTTCTTTATTTATGTGAATAGCAAGATCAAAGGAAAGCTTTTTAAATAATGACCACTTACCTTAAGATGTTACCATCATCGTTGGAGCGTGATGACACCATGTGATGAAGGATAGATGACTTGTGGTGGTCTTTTCTTCTTGCTTGAAGCTTTCCTTGCTTGAGCTGTCCACAAGCAATCTTATCTCCTATATTGTATTCCTTTTCATCCTTTTATCATGCCATCCTTTTGTCCTTTCTTTTGTGGATCTTGGCACTTTGTTTGGACCTCCTACTCCACTCATTGTTTCTTTCCTGTCAGTGAAGGCTTGTAGTCCATTGAGCAAGATCATTCCTTTTCTTTGTACCATTCGGATAGTTACTTGTTCTTCGCTTGTCAACCATTCTTCATTTTTGTTGGTTCTTGGTCGATGAATCGGTGTTCATTGGAGATGCAAATTCAAGTTCCTCCTTGATGGTCTTTGTCTTCTAGTGGTGTGGCAAAGAGTTGTTCTTCTTTGGTTTGCCAGCCGTCTTGATAGTCGAGGAAGGAACCTCATTGGTATTTGCACAAAAGCTTTATCTCCAATGACTTAGGGACGTCATCTTGCAATCATGGTTGTTCATGGTCTCACAAGACATAGTCAGTAGTTGAAAGGTCCCCATATGGCTAGAGGGGGGTGAATAGCCTATTTAAAAAAACTACAAGGCACTAGAGCAATCGGTTAGTACAACAAACGGCGTAATGCAATTTTGCTCTAGCTCTATAAGGGTTACAAGCCACCTATGCCAACAATTCTAGTGCCTATGATCACTAGCACACACAAGAGCTAAGTCACTACTCACTAAGCTAGTGTGCTCTTATGGACTAACTAAAGAGCCACACTAACCATACAAACAAGCTCTCAAAGACTAACTACACTAAAGAGCTTGACAACTAGTTTGCAAGAATGTAAATGAGTGAGTAGGGTGATTATACCAACATGTCGAGGAATGAACCAATCACAATATGTAGACAATCTAATCATCGGGAGAAATCCAATCACACAAGAGACACAAAAATTTTCTTCTGTTTTTCATGTGCTTGCCGGCACGCTAGTCCCTGTTGTATCGACCAACACTTGGTGGTTTGATGGCTAAGAGGTGTTGCATGAACCTCATCCAACAAATGGACACCGCAAGAACCTACCCACAAGTGAGGTAATTCAATGACATGAGCAATTTACTAGAGTTACCTTACGGCTCTTCACCGAGGAAGGTGCAAGACCCCTCACAATCACCAGAGCCGGCCACTAACAATCACCAACACATGCAGAAGCTCCTCCACTACTCCAAGCCATCTAGGTGGTGGCAACCACCAAGAGAAATAGGAAATCCATAGCCACAACGATCCCCAACTGCCACTAGATGCAATCACTCAAGAAATGCACTTGGAATCACTCCCAATCTCACTATGATGATGAATCAATGATGGAGATGAGTGGGAGATGTTTGCTTAGGCTCACAAGGTTCTCAAGTATGTCAAAATGCCAAGAGTGTGAGCCTAGGGATGGCCAAACACTATTTATAGAGCACCTCAAACAAATAGAGCCATTAGGGTCAAGAGAGGGTGCTCTACGCATTGACTGGATGCGCCGGTCGAGATGACTAGATGTGCCGGCCTCAGCGTCTGGTCTTTGGATGGCCCCCACATGTCGCCCTTTCAAATCTCAGCCATTGGATCTTAATGGCTATTTTCTAAACGCACGAACAACTAAGTTATGACCGGACTCAGCGCTCAAGTGAATGGACTCTCAACACCGCGACGTCCGATCAAGTCTAGTAAGCATCTAGAGACAAAATTTGATGACCGGACACGTCTGCTCGCTAGTGACTACACTCGCCGGTGCATTCAATCCTCTCTGTCCTCGCATGCCTGCCTACATCAGCATACATCATCATCGACCTAACATGGCCCCTCCGTGTCTGGTCACATGATGCTCCCTGCGTCCGATCGCCAATCACCCGCTGCTACTTCTCTGCGCGTGATGATCGGACTCGGCTATGAGTCAGGTCACCGCGTTCGGTCACTCCTTAGCTCTCTCGGCCAAGCCATGCGCCACTAGGCTATAATTGACTGGATGCGCTCAGGTGAGTCTGATCACCCCGGCACTAGCGTCTGGTCATGGACTTTCTAATCCTTTTCTTTTTCTAAGTCCACAACCACTTTGCCCTTGCTTCCAAGTTGCTAACCACAAAGTGTAGAACTTGTGTGGACGTGTGTTAGCATTTGTCAAAGCATTTTACAAGATTCAAAGGTTAGCACACTAGGTTCCTATATACATATGCAAGAATCATGTCACCTAGTGGCACTCGATAAACCATTTAGCCAAAGATTTCCCCTCTTTATAGTATGACTACCGATCCTAAATCACTCACACCCTCTATGGTGTCTTGAGTGCAAACAAAAAATGGCTCCTATCGAAATATCTTTGCCTTAAGACTATTTTTGTTTTTCTCTTTCTTCTTTTCCAAATGCGAAGCACTTGATCATCTCTTTTGTGGCCATCACCTTCACCTTGACCATCATCTAGCTTCTCCACTTGGATTGGACTACCTCATCTAACTCACACACTTAGATCAAAGGTTAGTCCTAGGTTTCATCAATTATCCAAAACCAAACTAGGGCTTTCAGCAATGAATCATTGATTTATGATGTCTATTAGCACGAGAATATATGCTGTGATGTAGTGGCATCTCATTGTCTTGTCCTTGTTGATGATGTGTGAGATGGTGTCTTAGAAGGTGATGAAAACATGCATTAGATTGGTTGATATGAGGTGAGTGGCACCCTGCTTCTCATTAGCCTCCTAGCTTGAGTCCTAGAAAGGCTCAATGCTAGGTTGCCTTCGTTGTTACCTGTGGCCTATTGATTTGTTTGTCCACTTCCTAAGAGTTTGTGCTTTTATTGTAGATCCGTTTTATGGCACTCATCTCCTTCTTCATTGTTCCATAGCCAAAGTGGTGGTTTGGGAGGTTCATACCAAACCATGGATAGGCACATCTTATAATCATTCTTTCCCACAACATGTTAATGGACACATACCCGAAGGAATACAACAAATTTGAAATATGGGTTGTTTTCCATAATTTGTGTGATTTTCATCTATGCTAATGAAAAGGTGGTTTTTGAATTACTTTAGCATAGATTTTGTTTATCATGTTTGATAACAAATTTTATTTGTTCGCTGCATTCAAGCATGGTTCAAGGCAAAGGTAACTTGTAGCAAAAGACTAAGTGAATGAATTTTGATACTCATAGTTCTTCCTTCCATGAAGTATGAGTTGTGTATTCTTTGCGCAAAGTTATTGGAGTTCATTCCTTGCCTTGATTCATCTTTAATGTGAATTTATCTCTTGACTTACCCAGATTGAATTTGAGAGTTTCCTACAGGGGTTAGTCCAACAAAAATAACCAATGTCTACACAAACAATTTTAGTTCAATAACCAAACTAAACTCCATGTCTCATTTTGATTAAGGAAGGCATTTTAACCTAAGCACCACGCTTAATTTGAAAGCTATTGGAAGTATGTACAATACTTTTAAACCAAAGCATACTATGGTAGACAAAAGTAGAATGAAAGCATTTAAGAGACTTACTCAAATAGAGATGAAAGAGCATGATCATGATGAGTGATTTTTTAAGGTAAAGGATGCAAGTGGCATGGATATATGCATGGAACTAAACATGCTGTGGATTTGATATGAAAATTCAAACTAAACGGAGTGGATGCATGAATCATTTAAATTAAACATGCAATGGTATGCAAAAATTAAAAGATAACTACTCATCAAGCTTAAAGTCCATGAGCAAGACTATCTCACCTTTCTTGATCATACTTACCATCACTCACATGATGGAATTTGTGAGTAGTGCAAGTTTTCATCACCTGAGATGTGATTTGAATTCTTATGACGTTGACCTTTTCTCCAATCTAGACATGGTTAGAATAATGTATATATGTCTATATAAACCTATGAGATGGCAGGGATCCAATGATGATGGATCTTGAATGTTTAGGGTCCCTGGGTTCTTTAATGTTTTTCTTCTTTTCTTGTGGAAGCTTGCCGGAAGGTCGAAATGACATCTACTGTCCTGTCTATTCCACAATATAATAGAACAGGGGTAATCCTACTAAAGCTAGCATTATGTTTTTAGAAACCTTTACGCCAATTGTTTCCTTGGCAACAACACCAAAACTGCTTGTTTTTATTTATAAGTGCAAATAGAATATGAAGGATTCTGTAAGCGCATAGAATACCATTGTAGCATTTTACCGAAAAGTATTCCAGGTATTGTTATTTATATTTTACCATAGAGAAACAATGGAGTAAAGAATTATTGAGTAACAAAGGGGTAACTACTAATCAACATACCAGCATAGCTAGAGTAGGGTGTTGGTATAAATTAATGCATACAAAATAATCCGCAAACGCACGGATATTATACCAGTTGTAGCACTTCACCGGAAGTAACCCTAGTTTTATATCAAACTCGAGGAAACAGTGTGTGAGAATAACTAAATCTAACTTAACCCAACTTCACAATCAAGGCTAGATAATAGGAGCATAGAGGAGATCACAGAGGTCTTCTAATTCTAACTTGGGTAAGCTTTGTCTTTTATTGTTCAATTCTGGGTATATCACTAAAGAAAACACTGGCAGAGTATGTTTCCTATAGCAACAATGTCCTGCAAGGCCTACTAATAGGAGGTGGACTATAAAGGATTCACCTGAGGCTATAAGAGTCACCCTCGTGAGCTACCACTGATCTAGAAAGTAGGGTACATTCATGAGTAACCGAGTCTAAGCACCATACTTACACTACGAATACTACTTTAACCTAGGAGCTACAAGGATTAAAGTACTCAAAATGATTCACAAACCTGAAGAACAATATGAACAAGATGCTTACTTGAATTAGAAGTTGATTACTAGAGAAATCTCAGAAGTAAGTTCATGAAGAACTTGATTCTGCCATGGGTACAAGCCATAGAGAGAGAACTGATGGGTCAGCACTTCCTCTAAACTCTTCCCTCTCACTCTATCACTCTATCTCTAATACAAGACTAGATCCTATCGAGGACTAATCTTCTCTTGATTGCTAGTTCTGATCCTGGTGGAAATATGAATTAGGGTTTTTAGACCTTTGACTCTTAGGATTCAAATGCATTGACTGCCATGGAAGGGGGTATAGACATATATATATATATAGGCCCCGTTAAGCATCCTAGACCCTCAGATCAAACTGACTTGAATAAACGATGTAGATGCAATCTAGGAGGCAGTGGAGAATCGACGTAGCAACAGGGGCTGATTGGTGGGGCCAATAGACCGACTGGCCTGCATGTGGGACCGGTTGGTCCCACATGTTAGTGGCTTAGGCTCTGCTTCGGTGGAGAGCCCCCTAGAGTTTTCTAGTGTCTTCCCACATTGTTTATCCTTCAGAATTATGCGATTTCCTTTGATAAATAGGTCCTCCTTAACTGGTTTTCTAATTAAATCGTGCTGGAAACATATATTCACCAAAACTCATGGCATTTGTTAGTTAAAACCTCTAAGTCTATCTTGGTGATTCATTTCAGTTATTTATGCAAGTTGTATTGATGGTTTGTGATGAATGTTAACTACCATCAACAAACTTTCCCACACTTAGTCTTTTACTCGTCCTCAATAAAAGGATGGATTACTCAAGACATAACCTTGGGACAAGATATCAACATAAGACCATTCCTAGTCATACATGCACTACAAGATTCAAAGTGTCTACCATAAAACTTTGAGTGGTTGAAGAATGGAATAGCTTGAAACAGATCACCATCCCCCTTCATTCAAGTTAGTTGAAGAAACATTTTAAGATTTTGAAAAACAAACATTGCTTACCTTGTCCTCATGTGGTACTCTCAAATCACTCAATATATGTAGTATTTTTGGATCCTCACCAAGGCATAGATGACTTTGTCTTCTTTTTGCCTACTTCTAAAAGCTTATGTGGTGCTCAGGTAGGGATGAATATAAGAACATACTTGCATTGCATATATTGTAAAGTCAAAACAAGGATCCAAGGAGAAAAATGTCATACTAGATCAAGATGTGAATGTGCGTGGATATGTATATATGGTGGCTAACTAAATTCTATAATGCTCCTTGAAATATATCTCTTGTTTGAAACTTGAAAAACACTGTAAGAAAACATGGGATATCTTATTTATTTTTCTTTCTTCTTCACTTTCTTCTTTTAGGTGGGCATCTAGGTACCCATTATTTTAGATATCTCGGACACTTATCTATTTTTTCAATTCTTTTTGTTTCTTTTATGAATAACTCTTGTATAGCCCATGCCTCTTTTTCTGTAGTTGGAAACTTTACAAGAACTTGGAGCATTTATCCTAACAAACATATTTTTATGTCTATTCCCAATGTTAGAGTAGAACATTTTTGGGTGGATGGAAAACATGTTGTTGCATACCCCTAGTGTAGGAGCAGCAGATATATGTGGAGTGTACGTGATCTTGATCTTGAGAGCATGATAAATTTCTCAAGAAAGGTCACAAGGTTTGACCAAACTCAATACAATGACAAGCAGTAAATGTAGAAGGTTCTCCTAACCTACCATATTGTCTCGAGTGGGATGTTGCTTACCGCAAAGGAGAGGTGTAACTATTCATTTAACTTTTTTGAAATAAAATTCTCCAATGACAAGACATCAATAATCAAGTTCTCATTATTCTATTATATCTCATTCCACAACAACTTAAGTTACATGGGGTCCCTAATAATGAGTTCCCGATGGTAGCAAGACTTCTAGGAAAAGAGTTATGTGAGTCTATCCTTTATTTGTGATTGAAATAATCTTTTTCTTAGGTTTTAAATTTGTTTTATCAAAGGATTTTCAATTCGGTTAAAATGGAAAGTATAATATGTGAAAATACAACATATGGGCCGCGAACCTAACCATGGATGAAACACAAGGCGGGGCGACACTGTGGTGGGCTGGCTGGCCCAAAGAAGAGACCGGACAAGCTATCCCGAAGCCCATTCGAGTCCAGCTTTGGTCGAAGTGGTTCTTGGCCCATTACTTCCTGAAATTCATGTCCTAGGACCTTCAGACAGCCATGCATCTGACCAAGGCGTTCGAGCACTAGGCTAATGCCACTATGCTGGCCATAAGGATAGCATGGCACTCAGCCACCCTAGTGGCCAGGTCTTCTAGTGCCCCCTGACCCCCGGTGCTCCTTCCAGCAGCTACCGGCACGGCTGCTGTTCCAGCAATAGCAGGGTTGGCAGCCCCTGTTCGGCTTTTTCACTGCCTGTCTCTAGCCGAGCAATTGGAGCATCGCCGTCAGAGTCTTTGCTATAACTATGACAAGCTGTATGTGTGCGGCCTTGTGTGTCCATGGCTCTTTTATCTAGAGTCCACAGATTTTCTCGACTGATGAGGTTCCTATGGAGGTGGCTATGGTAGCAGCCTTCTAGGAGGATGCCACACCTTAGGAGGTTGTTCCTACAGCCATCTAGGAGCCCGCAGTCTAGCCCACCATGTCCCTGTATGCCATTATTGGCATCTGGACTGAGAATGCCATGCTCCTCCTGGTCCATGTTCATGGCCATCGTCTCATGGTGCTCCTCAACTCGAGCTCAACGCACAACTTCATCAACGCCAACCTCATGCACCGCCTACGCCTCTCCACCATTCCACATCCTTCCATGCGGGTGCTGGTGGCTAACGGGGACCGTGTGCCCTACGAAGGGGTCACCCATGATGTCGCTGTCTCCATTGGTGGGGAGGAGTTTACCATCAGCTGCTTTGGCATCAACCTCGAGGGGTTCAATCTTGTCCCCGGCATCGAGTACCTTTGCACCTTGGGTCCTATTCTCTAGGACTTCGAGGATCCATGCATGGCATTCACCTGCAGCGGACGGTGTATTCTATGGAAGGGCATTGGCTCTCCCCATGATGACATTCGGGAGCTAGCCATGCGAGCAGTCATGGCTACCCATCATAGCCCCTATTGGACTGGCTCCTCCACCAGTTTGGGCTAGTCTTCGACAAGCCGTAGGGGCTGCCACTGGTGCGGCCATATGATCACCGCATCCACCTACTTCCAGGAATAGCATTGGTCGTGGTTCATCCCTACCGCTACCCATAGCTACAGAAGGACGAGCTAGAATGATAGTGTGCAGCCATGCTCGCCCAAGGCATCATCAGATCGAGCATGTCCCCATTCTCCGCCCTTGTGCTATTGGTGCACAAGGTGGATAACCCCTGGCGTTTCTACATCAACTACCATGCTCTCAATGCCAAGACATCTAAAGACAAGTTCCTGATCCCAGTGGTTGATGAGCTCCTCGACGAACTGCATGGCGCCAAGTTTTTCACCAAGCTCGACTTGCGCTCAGGCTACCATCAAGTGCAGATGCATCTTGACGATGTTGCCAAAATGGCGTTCCGCACACACCACGGGCACTTCGAGTTTCTAGTGATGCCATTCAGCCTTTCCAATGCTCCGACAACCTTCTAGGCCTGATGAACAATGTGCTTCGCCCCTTCCTTCGCAAGTTCGTGCTAGTGTTCTTCGACGATATCCTCATTTTTAGCTCTTCGTGGGCAAAGCACTTGCAGCACATCCGCATCATCCTCAATGAGGTACGGGTGCACATGCTCCACCTCAAGCACTCCAAATGCTCATTTGGGGCCTCCATGGTGGCCTACCTCAGCCATGTGATTTCAGTAGGCGATGTCACCATGGACACCAACAAGGTGGCCGCTATGGCATCATGGCCGACCCCACGGGGTCTACTCGTGGCCTACATGGCTTTCTAGGCCTCGCTGGCTACTATCAGAAGTACATCCGTGACTTTAGCGTCATCGCAGCCCCGCTGACATGCCTCCTACGCAAGGATGCGTTCACTTGGTCTAATGAGGCGGACACAACGTTCCAAGACTTCACCATGGAATATCACCCCGGATGGCTTAACACTGTGGCGAATGCTCTATCCCGCTGCGATGTCGAGGACGGCACAGCTCTAGGGGCGGCTATGCACTTGCTGTCAATGCTGACATTCGCCCTCCTCAATGACATCCGCGCGGCTACATCAGCAGCCGGGGATGCTTAGCTTCTCCTTTAGCGCCTCTAGGAAGGTGTGCTGGCCGCACCCTAGCGCATCGACGACAGTCTCCTGCTCCATGTCGCTCACATATTCATGCCAGCTTATGATGATCTGCGCCACTAGGTGCTCCTCCTAGCTCACTCGGCGGGCCATGAGGGAGTCTAGAAGATGCTCCATCGCTTGTGCTTGAACTTCTACATCCTGGGCAACCGTGCTCTTGTCAAAGACTTTGTGCGGACATGCGCCATGTGTCAGCAGAATAAGATGGAGTCCCTACAGCCTGCCAGATTACTGTAGCCCCTTGACTTTCTGTCCTAGGTTTGGGTGGACATCTCAATGGATTTTATCGAGGGCCTGCCCAAGGTCAGTGGCAAATCCATCATTCTCACGGTGGTTGACAGATTCTCCAAGTATGCGCACTTCATCGCCATCGGCCATCCCTACTCCACCGCCTTGGTTGCACGTGCATTCCTCAATGACATTGTTCATTTGCATGGTTCCCTTCTTCCATCATCAGCGACAGGGACCCGGTTTTCACTAGTCATGTGTGGCATGACCTCTTCAAGATGGCCAGCGTCACACTCCGCATGAGCATGGCCTCCACCCGTAGATAGACGATCAGTCTGAGGTGGTCAATAAGGTTATCACAATGTATCTTTGGTGTGTCACAAGTGACTAGCCGTGAGCATGGGTGGACTGGCTGCCCTAGGTGGAGTACTGATACAACACCTTCCACACAGCCCTGTGCCACACCTTTTGAGGTGGTCTATGGCCGACCACCCCTGGCCATCTTGTCCTACACGGTCGGGTCGACCAGAACAGACACGGCGAACGGCCTTCTTTTGGATCACGATGAGGTGCTCATGGAGATTCGAGAAAGGCTTCTCCAAGCATAGCAGCTATCCAAGAAATACTACGATGCATCCCACCGCGATCGGGAGTTTGCTTTTGGGGATTGGGTATGGTTGCACTTGCTCCACCGCACTGCCTAGTGCCTCGAGCCCCGCGCCAAAGGAAAGCTTGGCCCTCGCTATGCCAGTCCGTTCCAAGTGCTGGAGCGCATCGGCCAGGTGGCGTACCACCTCTAGCTTCTGGAGGGTGCCCGTCTGCATGATGTCTTCCATGTGGGGCTGCTAAAGCCCCACAAAGGTGATCCCCTAGCGGTGCCTGCTCCTCTACTGCCGACATTGGATGGTCGGCTACTGCCAGCTCTAGAGCGCGCCCTTTGTGCACAACTTCGGCGAGATATGTGGCACGTGCTTGTCAAATGGCATGGCCTGCCAGTGGAGGACACAACATGGGAGCCTATCTAGCATCTTCGTGATGCCTACCCCAACTTCTAGCTCAAGGACAAGTTGTTTGCGTAGGCGGGGAGAGATGTTATGACCGGCATCCCCTATGCTAGGCGCAGGCCTAATAGTGGCTAGGGGGCCATCTCTGTTAAGAGGCTTAGAGGCCCAATTTATCGCTTATTTGGTATTTTCTTAGAGATAGATATAGTTCCTTAATTATAGCATCTATAGAGAATGATAAATACTTGTAATATGGGATGATTGGAAAATAAGCAGCAGCAACCTAATTTGTTGCCGGCTTCCCTAGGGAGCCCAAGTGGCACCCCTCTATCCTCCTTGCGCCATGATCATAACGCCCATTCGTCGTCCTCGCTTCCCTAAGCTTCATCCACCGATCTCTCACCCCTACACCCTACGCAACAAGCCTGGTAGGATGTGTAATCCTATCACTTCTGCTGGTACTTTACTAGCCCATGGGTATCCTTAGCTTTCAAACATTTTTCCTAAAGAAAGGCAAACATTAATGGGAGAGGTGGTTCTTTTTTTAAGTCAACATTTGTGCGAGATATTTAGGAAGGATACCTTGTGCTTTGGGGTAGACCACATGTCCACTAGTGCTTTCCACTGCTCATCCATCATAGTGCCCAATGGTGAAGTGGTTTTGACTTGGTTAGCTGGTATGGCATTAAAGTATTTCTTCTTCAACAAGTATCTCATATTCCATTGTTCTTTTTTAAGCAAATCAACGCATGCGTATTCCACTGCTTTCTTATTGCTTGGGTGAATTGAGAAATGACTCTGGACAAGAGCATATGAACATATGGTTAAAAGAAGCACAAATCATATAATTATGCTATGAGAACTAGCATAGCGTACATATTTGAGAACTAATTCCACTATGAGAACTAACATAACAACTTGAGTAGTGCAGCCAAATGAACAAGCAGTTACTGGATAATCAGCCTTTTATAAGATCTGCAATGCATATGATCTAGCAAGTTATAGAATAATTCTACAGTGCTTATGATCTACATAAATAATTAAGAAGTTACTGAACATATAAGGCAGACTACATTTTCTTTACTTGAATAACAGAAATACAACAGTTTTAGAGTAGTCTAACCAACACTTAAGATGACCAAGAGGCCAAAGAGATATCTAGAACATGCCTTATTCCTACCTTACTTAATGCTAGGCCTATCTGATTCAGATTACATAGTTACTCAGCACATATCTATTTAGTAATGCAGAAACCACAAAAAATATGTAATGGTAAGAACAAAAGGACACTATTTTAGCCAAATGAACTATTGACATCACACAGGACTACACAAGAAACTAAAACAAACACAGGTTTCCTCTGATGAAATTTTTCAATAGCATATAACAACATAGACAGGGTACTTACAACAATTTTTCCCTGGTAGTCGTCAAGAAGATCCTTATTGTTCTCATCCTCATAATCTTTCCAGTGGGGGAGGATGGGGATATGGTCCCACAAAGCAAAACTAGCCTCTAATGCTAGTTTTGTAGCTTGCATAGGTGCCTTTGGCCAGCGGTTTCCATCAGAAATGTGCACTGCAATCTTGGTGTTTAACCCTCTAGAGATCCTATCCAATTCTTTGCCTGCGCGGCGCATTTTCATGTTTCACTGACCTATCATGGCATTTCAGAATCAATTAGTGGAAATCATAGACCCATTAATATGCAAATATGTAAACCATTAATCATGGAGAGGAGCTACAATCACTTGCCTTCTACAGTCATGTTGTTGTGATTGTCAGATTGAGTATGAGAATCCAGAGCGATCAACCCATCTTCTATGGGACCATCTTGTGGGTCTGTTGTTGGAACAGGGCAAAATTCATCAGCTGATGATATTTCCTTTGTCCTCTACCTTGTCATTCTAGCTGGTTGGTCTTGCTCTTGAAGTGTCATCACTCGCTTTGATGCTCTTGATAATCCAGTACTTGGCAAACTCTTGCTAAGTTCAGGGACCTACATGATACAAGAAATTAAAATAGGAAAAACACTTTTGCATACTGAACACAATGAGTAATCATAGTGCAACATTGCATATATACCTTGTCAACTACTCCTTGTTCAGTGTCACTATCTCCAGGTTTAGTGTCCTTTCCAGGTTCATACAATGGGTCGGATTCTTCACGGGCTTTGTTCCCACAAGTTCACGTAACTTTCCTAAACCAAGCCGCTGGAACATCAGTTTTTTCACGAGAATGTTGTACGCCCTTTGCAGCTCATAGTCAGTCATGGGCAACCCATTAATATGCAAATATGTAAATCATTAATCATGGAGAGCAATCCATTTCCATCAAGGTAACAAGTTCATAAAAATCTCTGGGATAAGAAACACTAGCCACATGATGAGTAGGCCCATGATGAAGTTGGATTGCTCCATGCATTCCCATGGAGGGAAGTTGTACAGGATAAGAAACACTGGCCACATGCTGTATGAGGAGCTCATTTTGCCAAATGGGTTGAAACCATCAGTAGCAAGGCCAAGTCTGATGTTCCTTGCATCTTCTGCAAAACTAGCCATAATTTCTATCAAAGTCTTTCCATGCCTCGTCATCAACTGGATGGCTAAGCTCATTCTCCACTGGTTTCCTCTTCAATTTGTGCCATTGTGCCTCCTCTGACATTTTCTTGGAAGAAAAGATCCTCATCAACCTAGGAATCAATGGAAAATGCCGCAATACCTTCTCAGGAATCTTCTTTCTTCCATCATTGTCTTTTCATCTTGATGCATCACAAACTGGACAAAAATCTTTTTCTGCTAACTCCTTTCGAAACAAAACACAATTATTCTGGCACACATGGATTGAATTGTATCCTAACACCAATGCACGAATAAGCCTCTTTGCTTCCTCGTATGTTGCAGGAATAGAGCAATTCGGGAATTCCGATAATAACAACTTCAATAGTGCTATGAATGCAACATTTGAAATTCTGTAAAATGAATTCATTTGAAGTAACTTCACCATAAAAGAAAACCTTGTACTTTGAGCACTAGGGTAGAGTTCTTGCTTCATCTCTTCCAATAGAATTGCAAACATAGCCTTTTTCCTTTACCTTCATCTTCAGTTGTATACAACTCCTCTACCATATCACGAATTCCATCATTAGGGTCATCTTCTTTATCCACATTCATGCCAAAATCCTCATTGAGACTAGTCTATTCATCAACATGGTCCTCATTTTCATGTAGTATAACCTCCAATGGTTCTCCATGATGTATCCATCTAGTGTAAGTGCTAGCCATCCCATGAATATACAAGTCATCCTACACTTGTCCTTGAGGTTTGTGAACTCGATTCAAACACCGACGACATGGACAAAACATCTCTTCATTGTCATTAAATCTCTTAGAAACAAAGGTCATGAACTCCACCCCATCCACATGTTCCATGCTAAACCTACTACTATTGATCCAAGATCTATCCATCTGCACCAAATCATGAGATACATTGATTCAAAATATTTTACATATAATAATTGACCAACGTTATCTAACATTTGACATATGCCATGTATTTATAGCAAATCTGTATATAGTAGGAATCATGCGAAATATGTTGACCTACTCATTTATGTTGTGGGCTAGGAATCATTTCGACTTTATTAATCTCAATTAAACATGGGAAATATATTAATCTTTAATGTGTACCGAGCCCTGTTTTATTTTTTGATATATTGACATTTAATTCTTTGCTGATGGGCGATTCACAAGTCTTTTTTGGTATTATATTTGATCGTCACTACTTCTGTATGTATATCTAAGGCATACTCCTACTTTATTGTAAACAGGCTACCATGTGCTAATTGCATTGTAATATTTATGCCTTCTCTTCTCTGGTTTCTGTTTTTTTTCTCAAGAAGTGACTAACCATGGACCACAGCTACACAGAAAATAGGACATTGTAATATGCAAATTCAAAGTTTCAGACTACAGCTACAGGGAGTTGCTCACATCACAATTCAAAGTTTGAGACTATAGAGAGTTGCTCACCTTGCAGCCGTGCAATCAGGCCGCCTCGCTGTCGCAGTGTCTAGTCCTTGCCTGGCTCCTCCTTGATCGCTGCTGCCGGCTCACGGCAGAGGTGCCTCGTGCACAGGACGCCAGGCGGCAGCGGCACCGAGCACGCCAGCGGTGTTAGATATATTATGGGCTTGGCCCATATAATATTTAATAAATCAAATAAAACTCTATGGTACGTAACATTAGGCGTTGTATGGTTTAATACCGTATGGGATTTTGACTGAACGTTTACTCAGCTTATTTGGTTGAAAATTATCCATCTTAATTGAGAAGCTGAGAAAAGGACAAAGGAGTGCCACATGCACGTGCACAACGCCGCCGGCGGCGGCGGCCGTGGGCGTGGGTGGGGGCAGTGGCCATGGCCATGGCGAGGCTGGCAAGCGGGCGGGCGTGGCCAAGTTTTGCCACTTAATCCACATAATTACAGGAGTTTCTCTCCTTTATGGTGGAGATGAGTTGATTGCGCTTGTTACCATCTCTTCGTCTCTTTGTCTCCTAGGTTCCTCCGCTGGCTTTCTCCCTCCTGCCACAGGCATAAAACAGAAAGTCCTCCGTCAGTCCTCTTCCCTTCTGCTTTGCTTCTTAGAGACCAAATCTCAGCCGCCCTTTGGCTTTTCCCCTGTCCCGTACCTCGGCGCGTATGAAGCATCAGGAGAGCAGGTGCCTTCGGAATCCTCATCCACCTGCGAACCTTGCATGGGGTGTGCGGCGATTAGGTTTTTGGGGAGCGATTCCATGACTGCTCGTCTGACGTCTTCTTCCTGGTGATTCTGGTGATCGATCACGGAACCTGTCTTCTTCCTAGTGACCATTCATGGGACTACACTGTGAACACCTTCCTATATCGACTATGGTCCACAACTTCGAGCAACGCATTATGTCATCTAGTGTGAATGGAGCCTCCGATGCCCTTGGCATGGGACCCTCCGCTGGGTACAATCTTAACTCTATGATTATCGTACTTTGCGTACTTACTATATCGATCTGTATGTCATACTTGCATGTTGTAGCATTTGTTAGTGATATACATATGCACATATATGTCAGTCATAAACCTGCTGATGTTTTATTTCTAGATTAAATTGACCATGAAAATGCCTAATTATCTAACAATCCAAAAACCCAATGTTAGGCAATTTTCTATCAGTGGTTTTGCTGCTGCTTTGAAGCCGAATGATTTTGATGGCAAGAATTTTATGATATGGCGTGCCAAGATGGTGTTGTGGTTGACTGTTATGAATTGCTATCACGCCACATAGGGGAAGCCTGAATAATTTACTCCTGAGGAGGAGCAAAAGTTCTTGGCTGTCGATAACCTGTTTCGAGGCGCCGTGATTAGTGCACTTCATCCTAAGTATGAGAAAAACTACATATCTTGCATATCAGGCAAAGAGTTATGGGATGCTCTTGAGGCAAAGTTTGGAGTTTCTGATGCTGGTAGTGAGCTGTACTTTATGGAGCAGCTATATGACTACAAAATGGTTGAAAACCATTCTGTAGTGGAACAGGCTCATAAGATACAGGCGCTAGCAAAGGAACTAGAATATTTTTCATGTCTATTACCCAACAAGTTTGTGGTCAGGCGGTATAATCGCTAAGCTGCCACCTTCTTGGAGGGATTTTGCTACATAAGAGACAAGAGTTTAGCAGTGGATGAGCTTATTGGATCTCTTGATGTTGAGGAGAGGGCGAGAGCAAAAGACAACCGTGGAAAAGGAGTTGAGTCTTCCGCTGCTAATATGGTGCAGAAGAAAAACTCATTTGCATCCCATAATAATAAGAAGAAGAACATGCAAGAGAACAACAATACAAAGCCTAAGCAAAATGCTCAGTTTAAGAAGAAAAACAACAAGAAAGGTGGAGGTTGCTTTGTTTGCGGGAGTGATGAGCATTGGGCAAGTGCGTGCCCAGACCACAAATATAATCAAGAAAAGAAATCAGCAAACGTGGTGATTAGCGAGACTGGAGGAGGAACATCTGGGTATGGTAATTCTTTACCTTTTGTTCTTTTAGTTTGTCTTTCACCTAAGTGGTGGATGGATAGCGGTGCTAATATTCATGTGTGTGCTGATGTTTCTTTGTTTACTTCCTATCAGGCTAGGCAGGACTGGAGCCTTGCTGATGGGAAATAGTTTGCATGAACGTGTTCTTGGTGCTGGTACGATCATTCTGAAGTTTACTTCGGGAAAGACGGTGCTATTAAAGAACAGTGCAACATGTCCCCTCCATCAAGAAGAATCTTGTTAGCAGTTCTCAAATGTGTCATGATGGCTTTAAAATTGTGCTCGAGTCCAATAAGTGTGTTGTGTCGAGACATAGAACATTTGTTGGAAAAGGGTATGATTGCGGAGGCTTGTTCCGCTTATCTTTGCTTGATGATGTGTGTAATAAAGTAGTGAACAGTGTTAATGTTTCGGATAAGTTGAATATATGGCATTCACAACTTTGTCACATTAATTTTGGCTGTCTCACGTGGCTTGCAAATCTAAATTTAATCCTAAAATTTAACTTAGTCAAAGATTCTAAGTGCTAGATGTGTGTGCAATCGAAGCAACCGCGCAAGCCTCACAAGGTTGCTGAGGCGAGGAACTTGGCACCATTAGAACTTGTTCATTCTGATTTATGCGAAATGAATGGCGAATTGACTAAAGGCGGATAAATGATACTTCATGACATTTATAAATGATTGTACTAGATTTTGCTACATGTATTTATTGAAAACTAAAGATGAAGCATTGCATTATTTGAAAGTCTATGAAGCTGAGGTAGAAAATCAACTTGAGAAGAAAATCAAGCGTTTGCGGTCCGGGGGAGAATATTTCTCAAATGAATTTTCTGAGTTTTACGCGGTGCATGGAATTATTCATGAGAGGACACCACCATACTCACCACATTCCAATGGGATTGAGAGAGAAAGAACCGCACTCTAACTGATTTGGTTAATGCCATGTTAGAGACTGCGGGACTATCTAAGGAATGGTGGGGTGAGGCTATATTGACAGCGTGTCATGTCCTGAATAGGGTGCCCACAAAGAACAAAGAAATTACACCATTCGAGGAATGGGAGAAGAGATTAAATCTCTCTTACTTACGAACTTGGGGTTGTTTGGCAAAGGTGAATGTGCCAATAAACAAAAAGCGAAAGCTTGGACCAAAGACCGTTGATTAGTGTTTTTCTTGGTTATTCTATTCACAGCGTGGGTTATAGATTTTTAATTATAAATTCTATTGTTCCTAAGATGGCTGTTGATACAATCATAGAATCTAGAGATGCTATATTTTTTTAGAATGAATTTCCCATAAAAATGCACCTAGCATGACTAGTCATGAATTTATAATTCCCCATAAGCATGAAAATTTTAATCCGATAGAACAAATTGAGGAACCCTATATGCAAAATCCAAAGGAGGATGACACTATAGTCACTATGAAAAGTAAGAGACAGAGGACTACAAAGTCTTTTGGTGATAACTATATTGTGTACCTTGTGAATGACACACCAATGACCATTGAAGAGGCATATTCCTCTCCTAATGCTGACCTATTGAAGGAAGAAGTACGGAGTGAGATGGATTCTATTATGTCTAATGGAACTTGGAAAATAGTTGATCGTCCCTATGGGTGCAAGCCTATAGGGTGCAAATGGGTGTTCAGGAAAAAGCTTAGGCCTGATGGTACTATCGAGAGGTACAAGGCAAGACTCATGGCCAAGGATTATACTAAAAGGAAGGTGAGGATTTCTTTGATACTTATTCATCGGTTGCGCGATTGACTACAATTCGAGTTTTGCTTTCCCTGGCAGCCTCCTATGGTCTTATCGTTCATCAAATGGACGTTAAGACAACTTTCTTAAATGGAGAGTTAGAGGAGGAGATCTATATGGATCAGCCGGATGGGTTTGTAGCAAATGGTCAAGAAGGCAAGGTGTGTAAATTATTGAAGTCATTATATGGCCTAAAACAAGCTCCTAAGCAGTGGCATGAGAAGTTCGACAGAACTCTAACATCTGCTGGCTTTGTTGTGAATGAAGCTGACAAATGTGTGTACTATCGGTATGGTGGGGGTGAAGGAGTTATTTTGTGCTTATATGTTGATGACATACTGATCTTTGGATCTAGCCTCAAAGTGATTGAGGAGGTGAAGGAATTTTTATCTAATAATTTTGAAATGAAAGATGTTGTCACAGAACCGACCAATTTATAAGAGTACAAGTACAATGGTAGCCACAAGGGGTTCGCACTATCATATTTGAGCCCATATAAACCCGGTAAGTCTGTCGAGTACCATGACGGGTCTTGAATAAATGATCCACCAACAACCAAGATCGTACATGATTCAACATACATGTCACATATTACATAAAGTTTGCAGATACATTTCCATCATCAGAGTATAAAACAAAGTTATTACAAACCAAGTTTGATAGATAATAGCCAAAGCAAATTAAGTTGAAAGCAGTGTTTCCAACATAGTTAAATACCATGCCAACATACGATCACAGTCCACAAAAGCATATAGAGGGATTAATAAAGAAGCTGGCCCAAGGCTTACTCCTCATCCACAGCGGGATAGAAGCAACTCTTGCAATAACCATGATAAATTGTGCCATCTGCAACAATGGGAATAAAACTGTGAGTACAAGAAGGTACTCAGCTAGACTTACTCGTCATAAACTAGAAATAAATTGACTCCAAGGGTTATGCAAGGCTGTATAAGTAGGAGATAGCTTGACAACATTTTGCATAAAAAGTGATTAACTTGGTTATACAATTATGATTCCGTTATCAAGTTAATTATGACTATCCATCTCTAAATTAGCAACTATCCTGTGCTAAACATGTGGTATATCATTTTAAGAGCATACAATAGTAACCATAGCAGGTATAGTAATTCCATGTTTATCCGAACCATTATATTCCATAATACAATTACTATGAGGTTGGAGCTAGCCAAGTTTCTCACTATCCAGGAGAGACAACGATTCGAATTGATTTCAACCAGTTGGGAATTCATTCCTAACACAAACCCAGGTCTACCTTCCACGGTAACCTTATATCACCTTTGGTACAACTCAAGTACACATTTCATGGGTTCACCCAGCGCTGCACAATTAGGGACACCAAATTCTAGGACGTTCAGGCCTAGCCTGCCCTTGGGCTCAGTCTGGCTCTCCGCACATCCTTACTACTATCTAGAGTGCACACTGTTATAGAGCAGGGCCCAACATGAGTTGAGCTACTCGGCTTCACAGTCGAAATGAGTTATCCAGCCAGCTAAGTGATAGCCATGCGTTCAATTTGTCAAAAGGTCCAACAACGGTATGGTCCTTAATCGGCACAGACAGAATCACATGAGTCAACCTACCATAGACTCCACTCAGCCTCGATTTACATCACCCCATGGTTCTTTTCCACGATAGCAAGTATAGCCAACCGTGCTTTGGTATCCACCTATATCTCGTAGGTGACAGGAAATCACCCGACTTCTATCGGTCTAAGCATGGCTAAGCATATATTTGATCCTGGACCTACATAGGGTTAAAGGAGTATTTCTAGTCAAGGAAATTATATGCATCGAGTGGTTCCAATCAACTCTTATAACCTAATGCATCAATCATAAGGACTCAAGTAATATTTTGTAAAATACTAGGAGACTTAGAATACCCAGGGCTTGCCTTTCAGAAAGGAAGTGGGGTAATGGTTAGGGCACTCCGGAAGCTCTTCTAGGGTCTGCTCCTCTTCTTTGGGAGCTGCGGCTTAAGGAATCTCCTGCTGGCCCCCTTCCTCTCCCTCATTGAATTCCAGCAATGTTATCTTCTCTGTCGATCCTAGATGCATGAATATGACATAAGATATTGCGAATGTAGATATGCTAACAAGTATAGTATGATGACACATGATGAATGCATTCATCTAAGTATTCTTAACAACATGGTGTTAACGTAATAACAAGTGCATCACATTTTACTGAGTATGTGTATATCTCTTCTTGATTACTTAATCAAACACTTCAATAATTCCTTTACTATACCACAAAACAGCAGCTACTTGTTTACTCATAACTGAAGTTCTACTTATCCAAATGCTGTGATCTTGGACTTTCTAGAAAGCTTATAAAATTGTCTACAACTTTTTTTAATACTCTTACTGTGATTCAAGAGTTATATTGGTCAAACAAATCGTTCAATAAAATCTATCCTAGAAAGCAAACATTTTGAACAACAAAATTGTAACAGCTAGAACTAAAAAACCCTAAGCCCTAAGACTGTGAAAATTTAACACAAGGTAGATTAGTAAGTTATCGACAACTTTGTTATTAACAAGTTTTATAGCAAAGATCATTATCCATATGAAATCATCCACACAATCAAAACTATACACACGGTCTTGTATTAGAATTATAAAGTGATAATTAGTTATTTGCATGCAATCAATGGCTTCTAAGCCTTATCATTGACATCAATAGTCACTATGCATCACAAGAACCATAGAAAACATCATGCTTAATCACAATCTAATTATTTAAATGCCTTTATTAATTTAATTAAATAATTAGGGTAAATAATGAACATACACCAAATGTGCACAATAAATTCTCAGAAAATTACATTAGACTCCTAATGCTCACAATATGCTACTGTGAAAATTTCATACCATTTGTATATGTATAACATCCTATGCAAAAATGACAAGCTAGCAAGGGTTATTTTAGTGAAAATGGAAAATCCTATAGAAAAGTGTCAAGCAACAGGTTATATATTTTTCCTAGCTAGAGCATGTTAATATAAAACCCACAACAATGGAATCACATTTTTATCATTTTTCTAGCTCAAGATATCTAATTTACAAAATGCTAAACATACAAAAAGCACTCATATAACTATTTTTAAATCCCCATAAAAAATACCAGAAAATGCACATTTTATATTTTTATAACAATCTACACTTCCTAAGGAATACAACAAAATTTGGTTCACCGGATTTGAATCTCTACAACTCCACTTATCATTTTTTAAAGTTTGCATCAAAACTGAAAACAAATGAACTAGCTTTCTCCATCGAGTCACTAACAGCTGGGGCCCTCGATTCAATCGACCCCACATGTCAGCTACGGCAATACAGAGCATGGCGTGGGACAACTGAAGTTCACCGACGGCAACCCTCTCCGGCGACGGCACCGACCCAACCGTGATCCCCATGACCTCCCGCACCTATTAAGCTAACAAGCTAGACCTATTGCCGGAGCTAAGCATGGCGCCGACATCAATGGCAGCATGGTAGAGTAGGACGACGGCGCTACACCAGCGGTGACCGCAATGACTCGATCTTATGAGCCTACGAGCTGCTACACACAACGGAAGTTCTAGAGTACCAACCACTACGGCAAAAGGCGGTCGGAGGCGGTGCGGCCACGACGACTTACTGGGCGCAGTTAGTAGGCAAATGTGGGCGCGGTGAGACTCTAGGATGATGGTGGAGTGGCTGCGGTGCTTGGCGGAGGTGGCGTGGTGCTCGGTGGAGGTGGCGCGATGCTTGGCGGAGGTGGCGCGGTGCTCGGCGGAGGTTACAACGGCACTGCTGCGGTGAGGTTGCAACGACACTGCTGCGGTGGTGGAGAAGCGACATGACGCGGCGCTAGATGAGCGGGGTGGCCAGCAATGGTGACTGCGGCGTTGTCCGCTGCTGCGGCTGCTGTGGGTGGGCGAAGGAAGAGGCAGAGAGCGAAATGAGAGCGCGGGGATGGAGCGGGCGAGTGCTTGGGGATGATAAAGGTGCGTTGTGGCTCAATGTGGCCTGGCTGCTGAGACCGGTGGTGACGCGCGGCTTCGCTTCCACCACACGGCGGCCATGCTCTGTTGCTGGTCGGCCACTAAAGACCAAACGAGTTGGCCATCAGAGCCCCGAACCGAGCCTGACGACACGATTTGAAGCAATTAAATCTCCTAATCCGTAGCTTGTTAGTGCAAACAACCTACACAGAACTCATAGCCCTAAGTGCCAGCTACAAAACTCCTTAAAAAATCAAGGTCTAATTTGCAATGGATAGAGAGTAAAATCAACTCAAAGTAGTGACCGTCAAACTGCAAGCACGCAAGACTTAGAAATTTTTTTCGTAAGTGCTGAAATCAATGAAATGCTGATTATTGTGAGCAATTTTTAAGCATGTTAGGAGCTAAACTAGTCTATGACCCAAAAATAAAAGTTTTTCCTCTTATCAAAGACTACAACTTTGCTTTAGTGCACATGTCCATGCAAAGTCTCTATCATATAGTTCAAACTTGGTCAAACTTATTACATTCAAATGATGACTTATACTTGAACTATGACTTAGTGACCAAATTAGCCCTAGCCATGAATACCAAACTTGCTCATAATGACACTCTAAACATGTTCAAACTATTTATAAGGTCACACAATCATTTCATACACTAGTTACACATAAAGCTTTCTAGATCACCTACATAGCATGACTTAAGTACTTGATCATGCAAAGTGATCTTCATGAACCATGTTCCATTAGTCATTCTAAGTATGGCTATGATGTTTTAGTGACTCACATCAACCATCTACATGTATTCACTCATGATCATATGCATATATACAAGGAAACATAAAATAACAAGCATGTTTCGTATGTTTCAATCATATGTTTCAATTGTAAAAGCTTATATATGAATGCTTGATGCTCACACTCATGCAATGCAAGTCAAATTATGCAAGCTTAACACCTAGGGTGTCACAGCCCCTCCCCCTTATAAAAATCTCATCCTGAGATTTGCAAGACCTACCATTCTTGGAAAAAGGCAGGATAAACCTCATGTAAGTAATCCTCTCTTTTCCACGTAGCATCTTGTTCACTATGATTATTCCATACCACCTTATAAAACTTAATGATCTTACTCTGTGTTACTCTGTCCATCTCTTCTAACACTTGGATTGGCTTTTCTTCATAGGTCAAATCCGATTGAAGCTTTATGTTGGTGGGTGTAATAGCTTCCTCAGGTACACAAAGACATCTCTTCAACTAAGAAACATGAAAGACATCGAATATTGCACTCATCTCTGGTGGAAGTTGTAACTTATAAGCAACATTCCCTTTCCATTCAATAATCTTGTACGGCCCTACATATCTAGGCGCAAGCTTCCTTTTTACTCTAAATCTCTGCACTCCTTTGATACGTGACACTTTCAAGTATGCGTAGTCTCCCACTTCAAAAGTCAGTGGTCTTCTTCTTTTATCCGCATAACTCTTTTGTCTGGATTGAGCTACCTTCATATGTTGTTGGATAATATGCACTTGCTCTTCAGCTTTAGTTACAAAGTCAATACCAAAGTATCTCCTTTCACCGGGCTCAATCTAATTCAATAGAGTTCTACATTTCTATCATACAAGGCTTCAAACGGAGCCATCTTGATGCTTGCTTGATAACTATTGTTGTAGGAGAACTCAGCTAAAGGTAACCATTTCTCTCATGAACCTTTGGAAGATATAACACAAGCTCTTAGCAAATCTTATAAGATTTCGTTCACTCGCTTTGTCTGTCCTGAAGTTTGTGGATGGTATGCCGAACTTCTGATCAATTTAGTTCCCAAAGCCTGGTGCAAGTGTTCCTAGAAATGAGCTATGAACTATGGTCCTTGATCTAAGATTATAGTCCTGGGTATTCCATGTAATCTCACAATCTGAGAAACATATAGTTCGGCATATTTCACTATGCGATCTGCTGTGTTCATCGGTATAAAATGTGCTGACTTGGTGAGGCGATCTACAATGACCCATATAGAATCATGACCTTGCTGTGTTACTGGAAGGCCTGTGATAAAGTTCATATTGATTTCTTCCCATTTCCAACCTGGGATAGGCAATGGCTGAAGTAATCCAACAGATTTCATATGAATAGCTTTTACTCTACTACAGTTATCGCACCTAGCGACATAGGCTGCGATCTCCTTCTTCATCTTAGTCCACCAAAATTAGGTCTTCAAATCTTGATACATCTTACTACTGCCCAAATGGATAGACAATTTGGACAAATGAGCTTCGTCTAGAATTTGATTTCTAAGCTCACGGTTCTTCGGTACGACAAGTCGCTCTTCAAACCATAGCACACCCCTTTCATCCAATCTGAAATGCTTAGTTTCTTGCTCTTGCATCTTTCTCTTGATGTGAAATATACCTACATCTATCTTCCGTAGCTCTATGATTTTGCTCTCAAGTGAACAATTGATAGTGATATTGTGCAGTACAACAGGATGTAACAAATTAAATCCATCTTCCAACAATGCTTCCATAGTGTTGCAATGAGCTTTCTGACTAAGTGCATCAGCTACAACATTGGCTTTCTCGGGATGGTAGTGCACTTCCAAATTGTAGTCCTTAATCAGCTCTAGCCATCTTCATTGTCTCATGTTCAGCTCAGGTTGGGTAAAGATGTACTTGAGACTTTTGTGGTCAGTATATATATGGCATACATTGCCCAACAAATAATGTCTCCATATCTTTAATGCATGAACAACTGCTGCAAGTTCTAAATCATGAGTAGGGTAGTTGACTTCATGTTTTCTCAACTGCCGAGAAGCATATGCAATAACTCTTCCTTCTTGCATGAGCACACACCCCAAACCTATACCCAATGCATCACAAAATACATCGAAAGGCTTCTCAATGTCGGGTTGTGCTAAAACAGGAGCTGTAGTTAACAGAGTCCTGAGGGTGTGAAATGCTGCTTCACATTCTAGGGTCCACTTGAACTTCTCATCTTTCTGAAGTAGCCTAGTCATGGGCTTAGCTATCTTGGAGAAATCTAGAATGAAACGACGATAGTAGCCTGCTAACCCTAGAAAACTCCTGAACTTCATGAACCAAAGTCAGGGCCTTCCAATCCATGACCTCTTGTACTTTCGATGGGTCTATAGAGATTCCATCTCTCAATAAGATATGACCTAAGAAAGGTACCTTGCTCAACCAAAATTCACACTTGCTAAACTTTGCATACAACTTATGCTCCCTCAATCTGGATAGAACAATCCTCAGATGCTCTGCATGATCTACATCGTTCTCCAAATAAATCAATATATCATTGATAAACACGACCACCAACTTGTCGAGCTCGGGCATGAATACCGAATTCATCAGGTTCATGAAGTAGGCAGGAGCATTCGTTAGTCCAAAAGACATAACCAAATACTCATACAAGCTGTACCTAGTGGAGAAAGTAGTTTTAGGTATGTCCTTTGGCCTGATCCTTATCTGATGATAGCCTGATCTCAAGTCAATCTTGGAGAATACCTTTTCCTTCACCAACTGATCGAACAAGATGTCGATGCGAGGCAATAGGTACTTGTTTTTAATGGTCACAGCATTAAGTGGTCTATAATCCACACACATTCTCAAGGACTTGTCCTTCTTCTTCACAAATAATGCTGGACATCCCATGGAGATGAACTAGGTTGAATGAGACCTTTGTCCAACAGATCCTATAACTAAATCTTAAGTTCCACTAACTCATTTGGTGGCATCCTATAAGGCCTTCTTGAGATAGGTGCCATACCTGGCACTAACTCAATCTTAAATTCCACATCGCTATCAGGTGGTAAACCTAGTAACTCATCTAGGATATATTAGGAAACTCACAAACCACTGAGATATCGCAAAGGGTAGTGGTTTGGATAGCACAAGCTAAGTGCTGGAGTTCAAAATTTCTAGAGAGTGGTACTAGAAAAGCATTTTCTCCCTTGGGTTCTCTCAACATAATAGTCTGAGTGCTAATGTCAATGAGAACACCATGATCTTTCATCCAATTCATGCCTAAGATTACACTTATGGATAACCTGGGCAATACTATCAAATCTGTTGTATACTCCCTCTCTTATATAGAGATGAGCATGTTTCTGACTATCTTATTTGTAGAAATAGTAGCCCTGGCTAAACTTATATTATAACCACCCTTGCTTACTTCAATTATTTTTGATCATGTCTAAATGAAAATGCTTGGCTCATAAAAGAATGAGAAGCTCCTGAATGAAATAAAACAATAGCGGGATGCTTGTTGACAAGAAACATACCAGTCATGACAACATCTCCAGCGGGCACTTCCTCAACAATGATATAGTGCACGTATCCAGGACGTGCCCTTGAGTTTGCCTGTCTCTGATTGTTCTAATTCTGATTGCCATTCCTCTTTGGGTGGGGGCATTCTTTGGCCCAATGACCCACTTGATTGCAGTTGTAGCAAGGTTGATTGCTCCTAGGTCTAGTGGAGCTTCCCTGACCGCCATTCCCTTTGGGTAAGGCAATAGTGAATGCCTTATGGAACACTTTCTGAGGCCTGCCGTTCTGAGCTTTTGGTGGTGGAGGCCTGAACTTAGGTGTAGGTGGGTGGAACTATGGCCTAGCTGTGATAGGAGCTCTAGACTATGAAGATCCGGAGGCACCTACCTCAATTACCCTCTTGCAGCCCTTAGCTGCCGCATGCATATTGTTATGGTTTTCTTAGGTCAAAGCATCACTAATAAACTCATTGTAGGTGGTGCACTTAGAATTGGCCATAGTATTCATCAGTTTCATGCTCAGACCCCGCTTGAAGCTCTCTATCTTCTTCTCTTCGGTATCAACAAAACCTAGGGCATACCTGGACATGTTGTTGAAAGCATGCATGTATTCTGTAAGGGTCTTTGTCCCTTGTGTGAGCCTCATAAATTCAGCTGCCTTCATGTGCATCAGGCCTGGGGGAATTTGATGTCCCCAAAAGGCCAACTTGAACTGCTCCCATGTTACATGCGCATTAGCAGGTAGAGAGGACAAGAAATGTGTCCACCAAATCCCTACCGGTCCCTACAACTGATGGGACACATACTCAGCCTTCTGGTGCTCGGTGACTCTTAGCAGACAAAACTTATGTTCAATAGTATTGAGCCACTCGTCCATCTGTAGCGGTTCCTCTGCCACCTTGGAGATAGGAGGCTTTGTATCCAGAAATTCCTTTAAGGTACTATGCTGGTTTAGCTCAGGCCCCTATTGGTGTGGGTGGGCACGAGCTGTGTTCTGCGTAATGAGGCATAGAGCTTCCTCCATTGTCCTTTGACTTCCCAAGAATTGGGCAAAGAACTCCTGAGCAGACGACGGTGGCGGTGGTGGTAAGTCACCGTCATTGCCATCATGGCTACTGCTAGCTCCTGCACGGGTGCGAGTCATCTACAAAATTGCAATAATAAGTGATTATTGGATGATGTCTGGAGATTGCAGATGAATTTTATAATCATGCGAAACTGAAATTACTAGAGAGAATCTTAAATTCATACAATAAGAACAGAGGCATAATAATTCATCCTTGAAACATGACACCACCAACTTGATCACTTATCAGACTCATAGCGCTTTAACATTCAAATCATGATCACTGATAAATGAACCAAAATTGCATGAGCGTTTAACCAAATGTGAGATACATGCAAGTACCAATACTACATGATAGTCCAATCACCAACACCAAACTCCAACTACAGGTCCATTACATAGATAGTGATGATACATCTAGTGTTTCCACTAGTCACTAAGCAATCTAATCCTCATTATGATCACTATCGAGGTCAAAGATAGGATCATCTCCCTCCTCAGGCTCCACTTCTTCCTCGTCCTCATCGTCATCTTCTTCCATATTGGGACCATCTTCTTCCCCATCAAGGATTGGGTTCAGCTGGTTGTTTAGATAGTGCACCTCATGCTGAAGGTCCATCACTCGAAGCTGAGCTTGTGCAAGCTGCTGATGTAAGCGCCTTTCAGCATGGTCCTGCGCGTTACTTATGGCACGATGCCTATCTTGTTCTATTCTTGCTGCAGTGGCACGGTTGTTTGCTACGTCCTGCTGGCGCATAGCTATGGACGCCTCGGCACGGGCGGCCTCTAGCTGCTCCTGTAGTCCTACAAGCAAAGCTTGATCATTAGCTCTTGCTTCTTGGGCTACTGCTCTCTGTTGATCCACCTACTCCATTTGGGTATGGAGATTGCCCAAAGCTGCATAGGCTTGGTCAGATTCCCATTGGGCTTCACTTGCTGCTTTCTTATGCCTGCGCACACGCTTCTTTAGCTTGCATTGTGCGGCTTCAGCTCTCATGAGCTTGTCCATGCAAGTGGTGTATGATTCCTGCCAGAAATCCTTGGTGTCCTAGCGTGTACAAAACATCTTCATCACCACAAACATGGCACTCATAGTGGGACTAGAGCTATTTGCCCACTCATCCTGATCTTAAATTAATGCATTTTGGTTGTGTTGTTCCCATATTGCTGTGGATGGATCCACCCGAGGAAACATACTAGCGGCACTGCCAGTAAGTGCATCCCCATGCTGCTGACAGATCCGACTCAAAACCTCAAAGGCCACTACCTAGGCAGCCTCTCAAGGAGTTTTCCCTTTAGAATCCGCCTTCCACTCCTGCCAGAAAGGTGCTTGGGTGTGGGCTAGTATGGTTAGTTGCACCTCATACCATGGCTGTCCCTCTAGGTACTCTTCATTCCAATGATAGAGAGGTGGCTCCTGATACCCCACAAAGTGCAAAACTCTCCAAAGCAAAGTAGGAGTTCCGAACACCATTAGGAAATTCTCACATCCGACTGGTGCTGCCATCTGTACCACCAACATGTACATCTTTTGTGAGACAAGGCCTTAATGGATAAGAGTTACATAACCGAGTAAGAAATTTATAAGGGGAGGAATAATGCAAGTATTGATTCATTATCATCATGATGCATGCACGTTCCGTACTGTCCTCACAAACTTAGGAAAAACTATTTCTAACGATATACACAGTGGCATACATACGTTCTCTCATATATAGCGTAACTAGTTGAGCTACACATTTCGTTGTTAGTGTACCTACATAAGAGTTTCATTTCAGCCCAATCCCATAATTAAATATGCAGAATGTAAATCTAAATACTTCCATATATGTATACCCATACATATACTTCCATATCAAAGCTACCCGATGACAGCTTATACCCACAATTAAATACGCACCATATACACATGCAAGCATGCATACATAGCCATACCAAAGCTAACTCTCCCCGACCGCACGCTTACATCTTGCGGTCATGCCACTCATCAACTTACCTTCTTACCTTAGCGTAGAGGCATTTGATCCATACATTACCATTCAAGTGAATAGCATCCATACAATAGCACGCCATATGGACAATGAAAATAAAACCCCCAAGTTAGTACTTAAATATCCACCTAATAGTCCTTAATTTGGGCATAAGGAAAGTGATCACTAGCACACTTTAGATTTCGAATACTTTTTTATATAGCTATTAGTTGCTAGAAAAGGGTTTTGAAAAATAAAAACTTTTGTTTTAAATACACATGTAACAATTTACGTTGAACCTTGCTCTGATGCCAGCTGTTGCAGAACCGACCAATTTATAAGAGCACAAGTACAATGGCAGCCGTAAGGGGTCGCACTGTCATATTTGAGCCCATATAAACCCGGTAGTCTGTCGAGTACCATGACAGTTCTCGAATAAATGATCCACCAACAACCAAGATCGTACATGATTCAACATACATGTCACATATTACATAAATTTCGCAGATACATTTCCATCATTAGAGTATAAAACAAAGTTATTACAAACCAAGTTTGATAGATAATAGCGGAAGCAAATTAAGTTGAAAGTAGTGTTTCCAACATAGTTAAATACTGTGCCAACATACGATCACAGTCCACAAAAACATATAGAGGGATTAATAAAGAAGCCTGCCCAAGGCTTACTCCTCATCCACAGCGGGATAGAAGCAACTCTTGCAATAACCATGATAAACTATGCCATCTGCAACCATGGGAATAAAACCATGAGTACTGAGAAGGTACTCAGCTAGACTTACCCATCATAAACCAGAAATAAATTGACTCCAAGGGTTATGCAAGGCTGTATAAGTGGAGATAGCGTGACAACATTTTGCATAAAAAGTGATTAACTTGGTTATACAATTATGATTCTGTTATCAAGTTAATTATGACTATCCATCTCTAAATTAGCAACTATCCTATGCCAAACATGTGGTATATCATTTTAAGAGCATACAATAGTAACCATAGCAGGTATAGTAATTCCATGTTCATCCGAATCATCATATTCCATAATACAATTACTACGAGGTTGGAGCATAGCCAAGTTTCTCACTATCTGGGAGAGACAGTAACTCGAATTCAATTTCAACCAGCTGGGAATTCATTCCTAACACAAACCCAGGTCTACTAGCCACGGTAGCCTTAGATCACCTTTGGTACAACTCAATTACACATTTCGCGGGTTCACCTAGCGCCGCACAATTAGGGACACCAAATGCCAGGACGTTCAGGCCTAGCCTACCCTTAGGCTCAGTCTAGCTCTCCCCACATCCTTACTACCATCTAGAGTGCGCACTCTTAGAGAGCGGGGCCCTGGCCTGAGTTGAGCTACTCAGGCTTTGTGGTCGGAATGAGTTATCTGGCCAGCTAAGTGATAGGCATGCGTTCAATCTTGTCAAAAGGTCCAACAATGGTACGGTCCTTAATCGGCATAGATGGAATCACATGAGTCAACCTACCATAGACTCCACCCGGCCTTGATTTACATTACCCCATAGTTCTTTTCCACAATAGCAAGTATAGCCAACCGTGCTTCGGTATCCACCTATATCTCGCAGGTGATAGGAAAATCACCCGACTTCTACTGGTCTAAGCATGGCTAAGCAGTATATTTGATCCTAGGACCTATATAGGGTTAAAGGAATATTTTTGGGCAAGGAAATTATATGCATTCGAGTGGTTCCAATCAACTCTTATAACCTAATGCATCAATCATAAGGACTCGAGTAATATTTTGTAAAATACTGGGAGACTTAGAATGCTCCAGGGCATGCCTTTTAGAAAGGAAGTGGGGTGGTGGTCAGGGCACTCCAGGAAGCTCTTCTGGGGTCTGCTCCTCTTCTTTGGGAGCTGCGGCTTGAGGAATCTCCTACTGGCCCCCTTCCTCTCCCTCATTGAATTCCAGCAATGTTATCTCCTCTGTCGATCCTAGATGCATGAATATGGCATAAGATGTTGCGAATGCAGATATGCTGACAAGTATAGTATGATGACACATGATGAATGCATTCGTCTGAGTATTCTTAACAACATGGTGTTAACGTAATAACAAGTACATCACATTTTACTGAGTATGTGTATATCTCTTCTTGATTACTTAATCAAACACTTCAACAATTCCTTTACTATACCACAAAACAACAGCTACTTGTTTACTCATAACTGAAGTTCTACTTATCCAAATGCTGTGATCTTGGACTTTCTAGAAAGCTTATAAAATTGTCTACAACTTTATTTTAATGCTCTTACTGTGATTCAAGAGTTATATAGGGCAAACAAATCGTTCAATAAAATCTGTCCAGAAAGCAAACATTTCAGACAACAAACTTGTAACAGCTAGAACTCAAAAACCCTATGCCCTAAGACTGTGAAAATTTAACACAAGGTAGATTAGTAAGTTATCTACAAGTTTGTTATTAACAAGGTTTATAGCAAAGACCATTATCCATATGAAATCATCCTACACAATCAAAACTATACACGCGGTCTTGTATTAGAATTATAAAGTGATAATTAGTTATTTGCATACAATCAGTGGCTTCTAAGCCTTACCATTGACATCAATAGTCACTATGCATCACAAGAACCATAGAAAACATCATGCTTAATAACAATCTAATTATTTAAATGCCTTTATTAATTTAATTAAATAATTAGGGTAAATAATGAACATACACCAAATGTGCACAATAAATTCTTAGAAAATTACATTAGACTCCTAATGCTCGCAGTATGCTACTGTGAAAATTTCATACCATTTTCACATGTATAACATCCTATGCAAAAATGACAAGCTAGCAAGGGTTATTTTAGTGAAAATGAAAAATCCAATAGAAAGTGTCAAGCAACAGGTTATATATTTTTTCCTAGCTAGAGCATGTCAATACAAAACCCACAACATTGGAATCACATTTTTAAGATTTTTCTAGCTCAAGATATCTAATTTACAAAATGCTAAACACACAAAAAGCACTCATTTAACTATTTTTAAATCACCATAAAAAATACCATAAAATGCACATTTCATATTTTTATAACAAACTACACTTCCTAAGGAATACAACAAAATTTGGTTCACCGGATTTGAATCTCTACAACTCCACTTATCATTTTTTTAAAGTGTGCATCAAAACTGAAAACAAATGAACTAACTTTCTCCATCGAGTCACTGATAGCTGGGGCCCTTGGTTTAGTCGACCCCGCACGTCCGCTACAACAATACAGAGCACAGCATGGGACAACCGAAGTTCGCTGATGGCGACCCTCTCCGGTGACGGCACCGACCCAACCGTGATCCCCATGACCTCCCGCACCTATTGAGATGACAAGCTGGACCTATTGCCGGAGCTAAGCACTGGCGGCATGGCAGAGCAGGACGATGGCGCTACACCGGTGGTGACCGCGATGACTCGATCTAATGAGCCTACGAGCTGCTACACATGACGACAGTTCTAGAGTACCGACCACTATGGCAAAAGGCGGTCGGAGGCGGTGCGGCCACGATGACTTACCGGGCGCGGTTAGTAAGCAAATGTGGGCACGGTGAGACTCTGGGATGATGGTGGAGTGGCTGCAATGCTCGGCGGAGGTGGCACGGTGCTCAGCGGAGGTTGTGCGGTGCTCGACAGAGGTTGCGCGATGCTCGGCGGAGGTTGCAACGGCACTGCTATGGTGAGGTTGCAACGGCACTACTGCGGTGAGGTTGCAACGGCACTGCTGCGGTGGTGGAGAAGCAACGTGACATGGCGCAAGATGAGCGGGGTGGCCGACAATGGTGACTACGGTGCTATTCGCTGCTGCGGCTGCTGTGGGTGGGCGAAGGAAGAGGCAGAGAGCGAAATGAGAGCGCGGGGATGGAGCGGGCGAGTGCTGGGGATGATAAAGGTGTGTTGTGGCTCAACAGTGGCCTGGCTGCTTAGACTGGCGGTGACATGTAGCTTCGCTTCCACCACTGCGGCGGCCATGCTCTGTTGCCAGTCAGCCACTAAAGACTGAACGAGTTGTCCATTAGAGACCTGAACCAAGCCTGACGATGTGATTTGAAGCAATTAAATCTCCAAATCCATAGCTTGTTAGTGCAAACAACCTACACAGAACCCGTAGCCCTAAGTGCTAGCTACAAAACTCCTTTAAAAATCAAGGTCTAATTTGCAATGGATAGAGAGTAAAATCAACTCAAAGTAGTGACCATCAAACTGCAAGCATGCAAGACTTAGAAAATTTTCCTAAGTGCTGAAATCAATGAAATGCTGATTCTTGTGAGCAATTTTTAAGCATGTTAGGAGCTAAACTAGTCTATGACCCAAAAATAAAAGTTGTTCCTCTTATCAAATACTACAACTTTCCTTTAGTGCACACATCCATGCAAAGTCTCTATCATATAGTTCAAACTTGGTCAAACTTATTACATTCAAATGATGACTTATACTTGAACTATGACTTAGTGACCAAATTAGCCCTAGCCATGAATACCAAAGTTGCTCATAATGACACTCTAAACATGTTCAAGCTGTTTATAAGGTCACACAATCATTTCATACACTAGTTACACACAAAGCTTTCTAGATCACCTACATAGCATCACTTAAGTACTTGATCATGCAAAGTGATCTTCATGAACCATGTTCCATTAGTCATTCTAAGTTTAGCTATGATGTTTTAGTGACTCACATCAACCATCTACATGTATTAACTCATGATCATATGCATATATACAAGGAAACATAAAATAACAAGCATGTTCCGTATGTTTCAATCATATGTTTCAATTGTAAAAGCTTATATATGAATGCTTGATGCTCATACTCATGCAATGCAAGTCAAATTATGCAAGCTTAACACCTAGGGTGTTATAGATTTGGGAGAGGCTGATGTTATTCTTAATATCAAGCTTATAAGAGAAGGTGATGGTAGGGTAACTCTGTTATAATCCCACTATGTGGAAAAGGTGCTAAGTCGCTTTGGGTTTAGTGACTATGAACCTACTCCTACACCTTATGACCCAAGTGTGCTATTGAGGAAAAATCAGAGAATAACAAGGGATCAATTGAGATATTCCCTAGATCATTGGTTTGCTCATGTATCTTGCTAGTGCAACAAGGCCTAATATCTCTTTTGTTGTGTGCAAGCTGAGCCAGTTTGTGTCAAACCCGGGAGATGATCACTGGCATGCTCTTGAGAGAGTGATGCGCTATCTAAAAGGCACTATGAGCTATGGTATTCGTTATACCAGACATCCAAAGGTGCTGGAAGGCTATTGTGATGCCAATTGGATCTCTAATGTTGATGAGCTTTATGCCACAATTGGATATGTGTTTTCGCTTGGAGGTGGTGCTATTTCCTAGAAGTCTTGCAAGCAGACTATCTTAACGAAGTCTACAATTGAAGCAGAACTCATAGCATTAGACATCGCTGGCTCAGAGGCCGAGTGGCTTTGTGATCTCCTTATGGATTTATCGATTGTTGAAAAACCCATACCAGCTATTTCTATGAACTGTGATAACCAGACTATGATTACTGAAGGTTAACAGTTCTAAGGATAACATGAAGTCCACAAGGCATGTTAAGAGATGACTAAAATCTGTCAGAAAATTGAGAAACTCTGGAGTAATAGCTGTTGGACTATGTTCACATGTCTAACAATTTGACACATTAGTTCATTAAGGGTCTGTCACGTAATGTGATAGAAAGTGCATCGAGAGAGATGGGTTTGAGACCCACATGAAATTTACTATAATGGTAACCTGTTCTATGTGATCGGAGGTCCCGTGAAGTAGGATGGTGAAACAAGCTAGTAGTAAATTGTGAGGAAAGATCCTTAGTAAGACTCATTTCTGATGCATATCTTTCCTTTCTGTAAGGCAGGTTGGTTTTTACCTTAATGTGTTCCAAGTGGCTTGCTAAAGCAAAGATGTTGTCCTATAGAACATCTTTTGAGGAACACACCTATATGAGTAAAATTGCTGGTCATAGTCTATGAGATTTGGGTGATATCTAAATACTCATGAAAGGCACTAGGAGTATGACTTATATGCTTCAAATAGAGGGGATGCCTTTTGTAGCCTAGTATCAGCTAAGGACATTAGTGACATTCACCTCACACAAAACTTTCAATTCAAGGCTTAGTCCATTGTTCAGTTGTGACTGAGTAAAACTATTGCTCTAGATGGATGTTCAACTTAACAGTCTCCATCGAAACACTGGTATATAAAAGAAATGTGGTTCTGAGACTACTTTGTTACAAACCCTAGAGTTTGGTGGGGATTGTTGGATATATTATGGGCTTGGCCCTGTATAATATTTAATAAATCAAATAAAACTCTATGGTACGTAACATTAGGCATTGTATGGTTTAATACCATATGGGATTTTGACTGAATGTTTACTCAACTTATTTGGTTGGAAATTATCCATCTTAATTGAGAAGCTAAGAAAAGGACAAAGGAGTGCCACACGCGCGCCCACATGCCGCCACCGCCACCGCCGGCCGGGCCAAGCCAGGGCATGGTGTGGGCTGGGCCTGAGTACAAGGCCATGGCCCTTGGCTGTGGCGTGGTGTGGCATGGTGTGGCATGGCGAGGCAAGGCAGGCAGGCGGGCAGTGAGCGAGCGGGTGGGCTGTGGATAGGTTTTGCCACTTAATCCACATAATGATGGGAGTTTCTCTCCTTTATGGTGGAGGCTGAGTTGATTGTACCTATTATTGTCTCTTCGTCTCTCCGTCTCCTAGGTTCCGTCCACTAGCTTTCTCCCTCTCCGCCGTAGGCATAAAATAGAAAGTCCTCTAGTCAGTCCTCTTCCCTTCCGCTTTGCTTCTGAGAGACCACATCTTAGCCACCCTTTGGCTTTCCCCATCCCACACATCTATGTGCACTGGAGTAGCGGGAGAGTAGGTGCCTCCGAAACCCTCGTCCACCTACGAACCATGCATGGGCTGTGCGGCTAATTATGTTTTTGAGGAGCGATTCTGTGACTGCTCGTCTGATGTCTTCTTCCTAGGTGATCGCTCGTGGAACCTGTCTTCTTTCTGGTGATCAATCGCGGAACCCATCTTCTTCCTGGTGACCTGTTCATGGGACTACACTACAAACACCTTCCTGCATCAACTAGTGGTCCACGACTTCGAGCAACACACTATGTCATCTAGTGCGAATGGAGCCTCCGATGCCCTCGGCATAGGACCCTCCTGTTGGGTATAATCTTAACTCTGTGATTACCGTACTTTGCGTACTTACTGTATCGATCTGTATGTCATACTTGCATGCTATAGCGTTTGTTAGTGATATACACATGCACACATATGTTATCACAAACCTGCTAATGTTTTATTTCTAGATTAAATTGACCATGAAAATGCCTAATTATCTAACAAGCAGCACGGTAGTCGGTGGAGCGCTGGAGTGTTGGACCGCGACCGCCGTACCGGAACCATGGAGGCCACTGGGAGGGAGATGGGAGAGGCTGAGAGGGAGTTAGTGACTGAGAGCAGGGAGGCACCACAGTGCCCCCAGGTTAGATCCACCAGACTAGGACCAGGGAGGCTGCTGGGAGGGTGATGGGAGAGGCCAAGAGGAAGTGAGCGACTGAGAGCAGGGAGTTGCCGTAGCACCCAGATCTAGATGACCCTAGGTAGCCACATGCCGCGAGCGCGACTACACGAGGAGCCACCACAATGGCACGCGCGACCGTGAGTCCATGAAGATGATGAGTAGTGACTTCTGTTTGGTAATTTTTTACCTCCACGCGATACTAATAACAATTAAAATTGTTAAGTTGCAGAACCTTGCATAATAGTAGCTATAGTCCAGTGGTTTGTTCGGACCCTCTGGTCCTTTAGCTCAGGAATTCAAGCCCTCATGTTCGTGATTTTTTTTTTACAATTCCTGCATACGTCATCCGCTGGGAAGCTGGTTGCGTGGGCTTGAGCTGCTAGTAGGCTGTTATGTGACAGAACCGTACAATTCATTTAAGTGTAAGTATGGTTGCCCCTTTTTATTCCTATTTAACATGTTGACGCACACATACTTTCACTTATATAAACTCGGTATTTCACCGAGTGTCATGAAGAACCTCGGTAAATCAACATCACAACTAAGATCACACTATTAAACAAATACACATCATATACATAGATTTGCAGCAAGAAATAATGTTTACAATGAGTTCACAAATAATAATACAAGTTTGGGTTTCAAAACCGATCAATCAAAACAACATAGTTTTCAAATGATTACAATAATATAAGTTCCAAATACATTGCTAGCATACGTGACATCCTCTGACAAAAGCATATAGATAAGAACACTATGGACCTGTTTGCTTGGCTGATAAGCCATGGCTAAAAGTACCATTGGCTGATTTGTTATGAGAGGAAAATAATGTTCATTCGCTAAAAAAGTATGGCTTATAAGACAAGCAAACATGGCCTATATAGAGTCGCTGAGCCCACCGGTGGTTAGCCACCATCTTTAGCAGACCGAGAACTTCAACTACAACATGGTGGGGTAAACCCTAAGTACTCGAATGTATTTAGCTAGACTTACCCATCATAAACAAAAATAAAGTGACACCAAGGATCATGCAAGGCTATATAAGTGGAGCTAGCTTGACACCATTTTGCATAAAAAGCCACTAATTAAGCTATACATTTTATAATTCGGTCATCAACTTAATTATAGCTATTCAACTCTAGATTAGCAACTAACATGTGCCAAATATGTGGTATATTATTTAGTAGCATAACAATAGTAACCATAGCCAGTGTAAGATTTTCATATTCATCAGAAACATCATATTCCATAATCCAATTACTAGGATGAAGAAGCTCTGTCAAGTTTCTCACTATCCGGGAGAGACGACGATTTGAATCGATTGCAACCAGCTGGGTAGTTATTCCTAACACAAACCCTAGACATACCTGCGCCAAGGTAGTCTTAGGTCACCTTTGGTACAACTTAGGTACACATTTCGCGGGTTCGATCAATGCCGCACCCTTAGGCACACTACTGGATGTTAGGTCGATCAGGACTCTAACCTACCCTTGACCTCACACCGGCTCCCCGCACATCCTTACTACTTCTAGTGTGCACACTCTAATAGAACGAGGCCCAACCTGAGTTGAGTTACTCGGCTTCATAGTCAGAACGAGTTATCCGACCAGCTAAGTGAGAGACATTCATTCAAAATGATAAGAGGGCCTCTAACAATGATGCCCTTAATCGGTATAAATGGAATCACATGAGTCAACCTACACATAGACTTCACCCCGCCTCTAGTTACATTATCCTATGGTTTCTTTCCATGATAGCAAATATATCCAACCATGCTCCGGTATCCACCTATATCTCAGTAGGTGATAGGAAATCACCCGACTTCTACTAAGCTAAGCACGGCTAAGCATATACTCGATCCTAGACCTACATAGGGTTTAAGGTATATTTCTGGACAAGGAAGTTATATGCATCAAGTGTTTCCAATCAACTCCTATAACCCAATACATCAAACATAATTGACGCAAGTGATATTTGTAAAAACATAGAAGGCTTAGAATGCTTTGGGGCTTGCCTGGAATCCAACATAAAGTCAGTTCTGTTAGCTTGCACCATCTTGGGGAACATCTTCCACTCTAGGCATGCACTCCAGGGGTCCTTCCATCTTCGGGATAGGTCCACCAACACTATCTTCTAGTTTGACTCCATTATCACATGCTTTACATCCACACATTGTGCATCTAGCATACCTAGATGAGATGCAACAATGCAAGTGCATGAATGCAAAGAATGGTAACATGAGATGCATCATATAAAAGTATTCAAGACAAGTATAAGGTTACACCTCAAGACATATGCACTTAGAGTTATTTAACTAAACATTAACCAAGCACAACAGGTGGATATAGCTAGCGTATCAAGCATGACATACCCGGTAACTTAAGTTTAGCTATTGCAAACATTTATCAATCAAGAACTAACTAACAAGTTTAGCCAAACAAGAGTAGACTAAAGCAATCACCTAGCCCATGTATAGAAATCTAGATAGCAGCACTACAGTCACTCATTATAGCCATAACTGGAGTTACAAGCATTCAATAAAAGTGATCTTAGACTTTCTGGAAAGTTAATGAAATTTTGTACAACTTTGTTATTCATACCAAAAGCTAATTCACAGGTTAACATGATCAAATATGCCAATATTTCAGGTCTACACACATAAGGACTGAAAACTAGCAGTAACTTCATAGATGCATAACTAGAGTTATAGACATTTAGAAAACATGATTCTTAACTTTATGGAAAGATTATTAAGTTATCTATAGCTTTCTTATTATAATATTAAGATGATTCTACAGCTAACAATGTTAAACAACCCAATGAAGACATCTCTGTTCAGATTTGGACAGAACCTGCCATTCCACTTTGAATAGCAATAACTAGAGTTCTAGACTACTAAAAGCAGTGATCTTAGACATTTTAGAAATCTTAGGAAAATCAATACAACTCTCCTATTATCACCAATACATGATTCCATGTTTAAATAACTCAAACAATATAATCATTCAGATCTATTTAGAGGACATGCAAAAGCTAATAGCAAACTTGTAAAATCTATAACTCCTAAACCAACAAGCCTAAAATCATGAAATTTTATGACAAGCAAGATAAGTAAATTATATACAACTTTTGTATTCAACATATCTACATAAAACATCATTTGCATCACAAAAATATCACCACCACAGCATGCAGCCATTTTAAGCACATAAGCAAAATGGATTTTCACTTGATTCTATAACAAGGTGACATAAAAGCACATCCAACACATATCCCTAAGCCATCATGAGGAACCCATAAAACCTCATCTCAAACCAACACATGACATTAGCATCACAAGAACCATGTATAAACATCTAATAAGAAAAGCACATGCTCCTTCAAAGTTGATGAGAGAGATATGATGTTGCAAACATTCTAATTTGGAGCCTAGGTTTTTATGAGAGAGATATGATAACAAAGCATGGCTACTATACAAAATTTACATGCTCAAGTTTTATAAATTAATTATTACATGCAAAACAAGTTTTAATTGCAAATAAGCATGTGAGAGCAAGACAAATCTAAACCTCCACATTTTCTGTAAACACATGACCAAATTAGGTTTGCTTAGGTTACCACCACACCATGCAAAGGCAATAGAATAACATTTTCCATTTTTTACACCTTTATGATATTTATCAAGCATTTACAACTACCTATTAAGCACCTAGCAAGATAAATTAATAACTTAGTAATACATGCACCAAAAATCATGAAATTTTAACCAACATGCATCACATATATATCCTACAATTAAAATTTCATGCCATTTGGAGCGCTACAACTTCAAGTATGAGAATAACAAGCAAAACAAGCTAAAAATTGTCTATTTAACAAGATTAAGTCAAAACATTATAAAAATAGTACACAACTAGCATGTTTAATATTTTTATTAGCTAGATCATGTCATCAAAAGATTAACACAACTAGAATGACCATTTTTGGACTTCTATAACTCAAGATATGCATTTGTCCAACTTAAAAGCATTTTTAAAAGTACTTTACAAGAATAAATAAAAATAGCAGAAACTTTGTACTAATACATATCATATTATGACTCTACTATGTATATCTACTCACAAGCATTCCAAAACATATTCATTTGCTATTTTAGGATTTACTATGATTTTCCAAAGTTTTAGCCATAAAAGAAAAACACATTTGCACTAAGGACCCTGAACTTTCACGAAAGCATATTCCAGCGAAACAGTCCTTCTAGGAACTATTCACATGAGTCACGACATTCTACAAAAAACCCCTTGGACTTGTTTCTATTTGAACACGAGGTTCTCCACGCTAATCAGAACAGAGGAGGTGGAGGAGGATTGTCGGCCAGCCAATTTTTGGCCGGTGAGGTCATCGCCGACGTCAGGGAAACAACGAGGGAGCACTAGGGGGGCAGCGTGCACCTATGGGGCTGCTCGGTTTAGCCAAAGATGGCCTAAGGCAGCCTAGCCACGCGCGCCGGTGGCCTTAGGCATGGTGGCAGAGCACGCCAATGACTGTTTGGCTTGGGCGAGCATATGCTGCGAGATGGAGCACGATGAGGCGAAGGCGGTGGTGCAGGGCTGGTAGGTGCTTGGTAGAGAAGAAACAACAGCGGCCATGGAGCAACTCTGGCTACAGGAGAGATAGCGTGAGGTGGAAAGGTGCTGACGGTGAGTTGTAGGGCTGGACCACTGCCTGGCCCTAGCTTGGCCAGGTGGTAGTGGCTAGAGGATGGGCACGAGAGTGGCTGGAGGAGGCAGGGCAGCTGCAGCGAGCTCTCTGCTCAGCCTGAGCAAGGGAGAGGGAAGAGAGAGCGAGGGAGAATGAGAGAGAGGGAGAGCGAGGCAGCATTAGGGTCCTCCAAATAGGTGAGCAGGGTCGAGCTAGCGAGCATGCGAGGCGAGCTGGCGAGCGGCGCGCCCACGGGAGGCCAAGCGGTGCCTCGGACTTCTGAGGTCGGTCGGCAGTTTTAGCCAATTCAAAATTGCCATGAAACCTGACTAAAACTCACATCTTCAACCTTAACTTCTAATTCATTTAGTTTTGGCACAAGCTGTAGTAACCAAAGTTGTAGAGCTACGCGATATTAACAACTTTTCTTAATGGATCTTGGACTAGTTTGGCCTGGTTAGAAAGATACAAATCTCCAAAGTGGAGTACCCAAAACTAAAATTCAGGGTTCAGACATTCAGTCCAATCAGGGACAAAATAGTGCGAGGTTCTATTTTTGAAATTCAATTTAAACATCCAAACGATCTCCAAAAGTGATGAGATTTGTTTAGTTGTTTCCTCCACACAGTGTACTCCAACTCAAATTAAGGAATCCTAGTTGAGTTACCATATGAATTCCAAAGATAAAAATGTCACAACATGTCAACTCATTTTGCTGATCAGGGACTTAGAAAGATTTCTAAGAGCCTAAAGGAGCACTGCATTCAAACTTGAGGCCACTGTTTAAGCCACTTAGAAGTTGAATCAGGGCTTGGTCCAAAAATAAAGTTTGTTGTACTCCACTCAAAATTCAACTTTTATTAAAGGTCAAACTTCATATCTAGTCCCAAAATCATAGTTTCATCTTGGTCAAAGCAGCACCTCGTTAAACCCTGGAATTAGGGTTGTCGACCAATTGAGGCATTTTTCTTGATATTAGCTCAACACGAACCCTTCATGACTCTTGTTCATGAGTTGAATTGGAGCTATTTGAGCAAGGTCGCAGGGTTTGGTCAACATCCCATATTCCCATTCACTTAATAAAGCAATTCAAGCAAGGTTATAACTTATCATTTCATGTGACTTCTTGGCTCCAAACTTCATGAAACTTTTCCAATGGTGGAGATAGATAGATGTTAAGGTGATGCTCATGAAAGAACCATGTTTAACACTTCTCAAGCATACATTTGAAAAGGGTCAACATGTAAGCAATGGTGTGCTATCCAAATTTATGTTGGGCTCATTTTCGTACATTTGACCTCAACACCTTCATCACCATTTTAGAGATAAGGAACTAAAGCTCCTGATTACCTCTTGATCTGTCATGTTTGAGCACAAACCCACTGCCTAGTAAGTGGCTAACACCTGGGGTGTTACATGGGCTTTAGGTGGGGTTGCACACGTTGGGAAGCTAGGCGGTGCGAGTGCGGCCAGCAACTGTTGGGAGGGCTTCTAGGCCACTTGTGTGCTCGAGGTTGGGTCACTTTGGTGGGTTAAATACCAGAGAAAAAATGGAAAAAATATGCACATAGGATCCAATTGACTAGAGGGCAGTTGGGCCCATAAACCATCTTGGACAATAACATTTAAAAATTAATAAAAGAAGTTATGACACACCATCCTTGCCATATAAAATACTTTTTGACACACTATTCTTTTCATAAATTTATGATGACTGCAATTGGTGTTTTTGATAGGACAAAAATTGTCACAATATGGAATTTGACTACATTTAAGATGTTTTTTGTGACATTTATTTAGTTATATCACTAAGTTAAAATGCTTCCAAAGCAAACGTCATAAACCAATTGAATTAGTGACTTTTTGATCGAAATGTCATGTGATAAACGTCATAAACCAACACATTTCTTATAGTGTAGTGTTTGTGCTCATGAAAGTGAAAACTAAGGATTAGGCTCAAATCAAGCCATACCAAAGCTACAAAAAATAGATGCAAGCTCCTCCAAGCTAGGTGAAATGGATCTAGCCTTGGCTTCTTGGTTCTTGCTTCTTTCCTTCTCCTCCTAGCTCCAAATGGCAAGGGTGAGAGGGCTCCACCCCCTTCAACCCTAACCTCTTATGGTGCACGCCTTCTAGGTGATCTCCATCTCCATCCTAGTAGCTGCAAGCTCCAATCCCCTTCTCCTTTCCTCTCCTTCCATTCTCCTTCTTCTTGCTTGAGTGTGGGAGAGAGTAGAGAGAGTGATGAACTAGAGAGAAAGAGGGAGTGTGAGAGTGAATGGGTGAGCTGCCTAGGCTGCTGGTTTGGGTGCTCCATGAAATGGATAGGTGTGCTGGCGTGTGGGACCAAAGAAGCTAAGCAAGTGACACTTCAACTCTGTTGCATGGGCTATGCTGACAGACCGTCTGGTGGTACGATGGACTGTCCGGTAGGTGTCGGCAAAACTGTTAGAAACCTAACTCTATTAGATGGTTTAAATGAGCTGATGGATCATCTAGTGGGTGTGGTGGATCATCCATCAGTTCACCTATGAGCAGACTGAAAGCAGATTTTAGCACAACTTGAATTTAGATTTTGATTTGGGTGCAAAAGATGATCAAGATGCTTATGCTCACAAACTTGTCATGATTAGGTCATGACAAGCCATGCCTGAGCCGTCATCGAAAGAAGGGTGCCACAAGCTTTGAGAAATTAGAGATTTGCTCATGACAGTAGGCATGCTACCCGAGGCATCATGATCTCAGAGCCGACAGCACTTAGGGGCTCGTGACCACCAAGGGAAGGACATGATGAACACTAGCCTAGACGTCACTCTATCCATGATCACGTGGGTGGCAAACAAAGATCTTCAACCCACCGTCGATACTTAAAGGTGTGAGGCCAAAGCTCACAACTATGAGCATGATAGGAGATATAGCGAGAACATTGAGCATTCATGCTCGCCAAGTGAAAGGCACCCAAGGAACATCCGGTCACCCCCAAGGATAGAACACTCTCCATACTAGGTCGACCTAGTTCCTTTGGAAGTGAGATTTAGGCAATGGCAACCCTCTAGGGGTTCCATGCACCACATCACATCGAGAAGTATGACGGACACTCCTACCCAAAAAACTGGCTTGAAAACTGCTGATTGGCAATGAAGGAGGCTTTAGCTCTTGATCCAGACTTCATGGTCTAGTACCTTTCAATCTTCCTCATAGATTCAGCTAGGTTGTGGCTAGACCCCCTTGAAGAAGGTACCATCAGGTGCTAGAGGGACCTTGAAGTAAGCATTCTACAACCACTTTGAAGGGCTTATACTAAGCCTGGTTTGGCATGAGAACCCATTGGTTGCCAGCACGATGAGAATGAGTTGCTACGTGACTATGTTAGACTTTTCATCGATGGAAGAACAAGCTTCACCATGCCCCCGAGACTAACATCATCAGCGTGTTCATGTCCAGGTTCAAAAATAAAGAACTCATCCATGAGATCAAGAGGATGGGAATAACCAACATCAAAAATTGTTTGAGCTCACCAACTAGTTTACTGATGTAGAAGATGTCGTCAATGCCATCCTTAGCAAGTACAAATGACACACCAATGAAAGAACCGGTAAAGATAGCCCCTCTTCTTTGAAGAGGAAGGAACACAAACGCAAGGGTGACTTCAACGGCAACACTAAGAAAGGTGGTGGCGGTATGAAGATGATGAGCAACAATGATTGGTTCAAGAAGATCATGAATAGCCCTCACTAGAATCATGGCTTTAAGGTAGCTATTGTAGGTTTGTAACCATGGCAAGCATCATGGTTGTTCATTGAATGTTGGAAGTGTTGGTCTTCGGTGGTTCAAGTACTCAAAAACACAAGGGAGACATGGAGATTTAACCTAGTTTAGGCAATCAAGGCCCTACGTCTAGTAGTGAGGTGTTCTTCATGTTTAAGAGTACCCAAATCAGGGGCTTACAACAAAGGAGAATGAGAGTTTGGTAGGGGATTGCTTGGTGCTTTCCTATGGCTCGTCAGTGGTGAGGTTTCTCCCTAGCGAGTAAGGGACTAGGCCTCTCTCTTGCTAGGTTGCTAGGGGAGGAATGCTCTACTATTCCTCTTAGTTGCTCTCTTGGCTGATGGTTCTCCTACCCAATCAGTCTCTGAATGTCTAATATATTGCCATCCTCTCTTTGAGCCAGCTCTCCTTCTATGTAGCCAACCCTCCCCTTATATTTTGATGAAGGTTGGGTACAAGTCAATTTGGGGGTTTCATCTATGGTCTTTGTGCGTCGAGTGCCAGAGGGTGCTGCTGTGGCTTGGATGGACCTCAACCTTGTCATGGAGTTGGAGGAGCCATGAGCATCGCTAATGTCACTGATTGCCCTAACACTTGACCATTAGGGGTTGTCTGCTGTGGTCTAGCCTCCACCAGGTGAACCTTCTCAAGGCCTCCTTGGTTATGAAGGAGCACCGACTCGAGGGGGGGGGGCTAATGAGGTTGCCTCATGGTTCTGACCTTTCCTTGATATGGCTCTCAAATCAATGAATGGTTGTAATGGGTATCAATGTAATGCCATCGCATCTACATCATGTCACCCCTCGCACCGAATCCACGCGATGAGCGAGTCACCACCAAGTAGTCAGCTTATCGCCCCCATTTATGATATCTTGTCTATATGGGTGGTTACTTAGACTCACTGTCCCATGAATGGTCTTTAGCTACTCCATGTGCTATGCCACCTGAGATCCCATACTCATAGTGACCTTACCCCTCACATGACTAAAGATTATCCAAATTGATCATCATTTAGTTTTCGCAAGTTGAGGTTGGTCCTTAGTCATATTGAGCAATCTTAGTCAAGTTGACACCCTTGAAAATTAACTAAGCCTCTAGATGAGTCAAGGGTTTGTGCTTTAAGGAATGGTAAGGTCAGCCTTGCAAATTGACACCCTTGTAAAACAACTAGCCAATATCTTCACTAGGCCTCAAGATGAGTCAAGGGTTTGTGCTTTAAGAAGTCAACTAAGTATACTTGACTCTTGTAATGTGGTTTGAAAGGTTGCACGCCTATGTTTGTTATTTCCATTTAAACTAGTTAGCCTTGCAAAATATTTATAAGTGTTTCAAAATGTTAGTTCTTATGTCTAACCTTATCTTAAGTAGCTACTGTTATGATTGATGATCTGCTGGATATCTATAAGAGACAAGGAGTCCATGACCTTAATCAAAACACTAAGAATATTTCCTTGAAAGTATAGACCTAATCCTTGTTGTCTGCTAGACTACAGAGGCTCACGTGGATGCCTCACGATATGTCTGAGCCATTAGTGTAAAAAAAACAAAAATTTTCATTTTCCCCATTTTACCCATCCTAGTTACTTCCCAAAGTTACTAGGACTTGGTCATGGGCTCGCTCTCTCTCTCTCTCTCATGTGCGCTCACCCCCTCCTCTCTTGTTGTCACCATCACTGCCATTGTCGCCACCATCTTGGTCATCATGATTGCCCTCCTAGGTAGTGTGCATGTGCATAGGGCTTGGGTGGACAAGATAGGGATTAGGGGAGTCCACAAGAGAAGAAGCAGTCATCGTCGTCCTCACCATCATCATCGCCCACTCAGGAAGGTGGGAAGTATGCATGTGCATAGGGCTTGGGTGGATGAGCTAAAGCTTAGGGGGAGCCTGTAGAAGAAGAAGCAATTGTTGCTACCATCCCTAAGGTTCTTGTCGATGGACATTCTTCCTAGGCTCCTCCCTTGTGGATGTCCTGCATCCAAACTGGCTTGCAAACCCCATCCTAGTGCCCAAAAAGAACAACAATGGAAAATGTGTGTTGACTATATGGTCCTTAACAAGGCATGTCCTAAGGATCCTTATCCTTCACCCCATATAGACTAGATCATCGACTCCACTACAAGATTAGAGTTACTCTGCTTCCTCGATGCTTACTTCAGATATCACTAGATCTGAATGAAAGAGTTTGACCAATTAGGTACTTCGTTCATCACCCTGATTAGAGTTACCAAGCCATTCAGGCTAAAGAACACGGGGGCTACCTACTAGTGCTGCATGAAGCGCTGCCTCTATGAGTAGATAAGTAGAAATGCCAAGGCTTACATCGATGACATCATCATAAAATCATCAAAAGCTAGAGATCTTATTCGAGATCTTTTGGAGACCTTCAACACTCTTTGAAAGTTCAAAATCAAGCTCAACCCAGAGAAGTGTACCTTCAGGGTACCATCTGGCAAACTACTAGTTACATCATATTAGCTCATTGGATTGAGACCAATCCAATGAAGGTTAAGGCCATCCTCGATATAGGACCCCTTTAGTGCTAAGAGATGCTAAGAAACTCATGGGGTGTCTGGCTTACTTAAGCCGGTTCATCTCAAGGCTAGGCAAAAGAGGACTCTCCCTCTACAAACTCTTATGCAAGATGCCAGACTGGCAATGGACCCCGTAGGCTCAAAAGGCTTTCAATGATATCAAGGACTTCCTCACCAAACCCCCTATTCTAGTGACTCCCAACAAGGAGGAGCCTCTACTCCTATACATCGCAGCTAGCACTCAAGTGGTCAGCATGGCTATAGTCATAGAGAGGAAGGAAGAAGGCCACATTTAGACCATTCAACGACCAGTATACTTTCTTAGTCAAATATTGGCTGAGAGCAAAACTCGTTAGCAAAACATCTAGAAGATACTCTACAGGGTGTACTTGGCAAAGAAGAAGATGGTTCACTACTTCGATGAGCACCTGATTATCGTGGTCACCTCCTTGCCATTAGGAGAGATCATCAACAATTGAGATGTGACCATATGGATTGCCAAATGGGCCCTAGAACTTATGGCGTATGTGAAGGGTCGAGATGGCGGACTAGAGGGGGGGGTGAATAGTCTTTTCTAAAATTAATCGCGTTGACTAACCGATACAAATGTGGAATTAAAACTATCGGTCTAGCCAAGACTATACCCCACTATATATGTTCACTAGCACCTTGCAAAGATAACAATTATGCAACAAAGGTGTCGGGCTAGTTAGAGCTCTCCTAAACAATTCTAGGAGCAAGGTTACACAAACCTATGCCACTAGTACTTTAAGCAACAAGGGAGCTCCTACACATGCTAGTAAGCAAAAGCACAAAGCTAACTAAGCTCACTAGCAATGCTCAATAACAAGGCAACCAATGCCTAATTAGAGAGCGCAAAGACTTAGCTACACAAACTAAGCAATGTGACTAACAAGGTTACTAAAACCAAATTAGCCACGCAAGGGAGCTACTTCTATGCTACACAAGCAAGAAGGTAATTAGCAAGCTACACAAGCTATCTAATTACAAGAGCAACTACACAAGCTTAATATGTGTAAAAGTAATTGCAAGCTTGTATAATGGGGATGCAAACCAATGGGAAGAACAAGGTTGACACGATGATTTTTCTCCCGAGGTTCACGTGTTTGCCAACACGCTAGTCCCCGTTGTGTCGACCGCTCACTTGGTGGTTCGGCGGCTAATTAGCATCACCCGCTAAGCCCGCACGTCGGGCGCCGCAAGAACCTACCCCTTGAGTGAGGGTAGCTCAATGACACGCTTTACTAGAGTTGCTCTTCGTGGCTCCCACGGGGCGAGCACAATGCCCCTCACAAGCACTTCTCCGGAGCGCCGCACAAGCTTCTTGCGGGCTTCGACGGAGACCACCACCAAGCCATCTAGGAGGTGGCAACCTCCAAGAGTAACAAGCACCACCGGCTTGCAACTCGATCACCTAGTGCCACTCGATGCAACCTCACGATGCAATCGCACTAGAATCGCTCTCTCACACAATCGGATGATCACTATCAAGTATGTGTGAGATGGAGGGCTCCTAAGCACTCTCAAGCATGGACACAAAGTCCCCCAAGGTGCTCAGCACCAGCCATGGCCGAAGGCCACTTCTATTTATAGCCCCAAGGGCTAAACTAGCTGTTACCCCTTCACTAGGCAACGGTCGAGTCGACCGGACGCTCCGGTCGTATTGACCGGATGGTGGACCTCAGCGTCCGGTCACCCGCAGATAGCCACGTGTCCCGACTCCAACGGTCACTTGACCTGACCGGACGCTCCAGCTTCAACTAACCGGACGCTGAACCCTCAGCGTCCGGTCGTTTCCAGTAAGCTCCCGAGCATGACCGGACGCGTCCGGTCGAACGCGATCAGACGCAGCCAGCGTCTGGTCACACTCCAGCTACTACGTCACCGTACGTCAGCCTGATCGGACACAGCCTTCTAGCATCTGGTGCATTCAGATCCAGCGTCCGGTCAGTTGACCGACGCCAGCATCTATGCGACTAACTCGTTTTCACTTCTAACTTCTTCACCCTTGCACCAATGTGCTAACCACCAGAATTTGCATCCGGCGCAATAGAAAATAGGCATTCCATTTCCCCGAAAGCGCCGAATGTGTAAATGTGCCAAACCCATCTCAACCCTGCAAACACCACCTCCTTTGTAAATGTGCCAACACCATCAAGTGTACACCACCATGTGTAAGTGTGTTAGCATTTTCACAATCATTTCCCAAAGGATGTTAGCCACTCAACTTGCCACGCCACTCGATCCTAGCGACAATGCAAAGTTAGATCACTCGAGTGGCACTAGATGACTGATATGCAAACAAGTTTGCCCCTCTTGATAGTACGGCCATCTATCCTAAACCCGGTCATAAACTTCTCTACACACCTATGACCGGTGAAATGAAGTGCCCTAGGTTATACCTTTGCCTTGCGCATTCCATTCCATCTCCTTCAATGTCGATGCAACACATGCACCAACACGATCAACAATGATATGATCCACTTCATATCATCACATGATCATATTGGTTCATCGATCTTGACTCTACTTGCTCTTCACCATTGCCATCGTCCATCGGCGCCAAGTCTTGCTTAAGCTTCACCGCCATGCGGTCCATCACTCCAAAGCCTTCGACTTGCCCTTCACGCTTGCAACCGGTCCATCAAGCCAAGTCTTGTCTTGATCTTCTCCACCTTGATCACATGACTCAATGTCATGTCTCATGTGCATTTAAGCTCCTTCATCATCACATGTGTGAGCTTTGCAACATCTCCAAGCCATTTTCACCTTCATGGCATATGTTGCTCACACACATGTACCTATGGACTAATCACCTGTGTATCTCACATAAACACAATTAGTCCACCTAAGTTGTCACTCAATTACCAAAACCAAACAAGGACCTTTCAGTATGGCATCACATATGTGCCACGCACAGCCATAAAATCCTAGGCTCTGGTGGCATTCATTGCCGAATGGATAGAAGCACATGTCGAACCAGCCATAGGCGATCCAGAGTATTGGAACATGTACTTCGATGGCTCTTTGATGCTACAAGGAGCGGGAGCGGGAGCAGGAGTTGTCTTGGTTTTCCCCAGCGAGAACTGAACGAGGTACGTGCTCTGTTTAAATTTCGAGGGTGCTACCAATAACATAGTGTTTATGGTAGTTATCAATGATCATAAATCATCAATAAAACCTAGAGAAATGCATGAAAATGATCACCAACATAGGTCTAGGGGTTTAAACTAACAAATTCCATGAGTTTTGGTGAATTTGTGTTTTTAGCAGGGTTTATCCAAAAAACCGTCAAGGTGGACCCAATTGGTAGAATTAATTGTAATTATCCATGACAAAAACAACTCCAGAAGGTTCCAGAAGACACCAGAGGGCAAACCACAAAAGCAAACTTGGAGAGGATGCTAGGTGGGGCTGGCTAGCCCTAGGGGCCCACATGTTGACCTCATCTTCCTACATCGGTTTTCCACCACCTTGAAGATCACATCTAAGCCATTCTCTTAAGTTGGTTTGATCCGAGGGTCTAGATATGATGCTACCCCTATATATATCCGCCCCCACCCCACCCCAAGGCATAAGTCAAGAAAGATTTGAAATTAGGGTTTCTAGAGAGAGAATAGAATTGATCTCCGATTCTTCAAGTTCTAATATAGGCTAGCTAGAAAGATTCAAGTAGAGTTGGGTTATTGCTCAGGATTCTGGATTCGTCATCTGGAGGCTGGTATAATCATTGTATCTCTCTATTATTCATGACTTTGTGCTATTCCAATACTATGTTTCTATTTATTATGTTCCTAGTCTGCTCTAGTAGAATGCTTGATATAGTCATAATTGATAATGAATATATGCATAAGTTTGCAAAGTGCTTAGCTTAGTATTCGAGCGATTTAAGTGGTCAATAATATGTAAGCGTGGTGCTTAAATACTATTTACTTGTGGATGCACACTACATTTTGGGCCATGTGGTAGATCATGAGTGTGACACTCTCGTTGAGTCCTTTGTAGTCCACTCCCCGTTGTAGGACAAGTAGGACATGATTGTGAAGGGAATCAAGCTCTATTCTTGATCTTAGTAATGTTTCTTATGCCTAGATGTGGAGTTAATTATTCTATAGATGAAAGTATATATACTAGGGTGTACAAAAGACTTAGTAAATAAGAAATGACTTAGGAATCTTATCTCTTAATTAATCTCCTTCCTAGCCATACTACATTTATGAGTATCTATTTATATCTCTAGATTATTATCAATGCCTTACACTTATCATTTATTTATCATTTGGCTTACCTCTATCAGAGCATGTCTTAGTTACTGATCTCATCATAAGTATACATATTTGTCAATATCTCTAGCCATCACTCCTCCCCATGGAAAAAATATAAATAAGGATACCTGGTATACTCTTGGGTGAAATGCTACAATGGTATATTATCTGTGCACTTGCAGATTACTTCATCATATATAATCTTTCCTAAATTCACAAGTGTCGATAATAATTATTACCAACAAACATTTATGGCATCATTGTTAGAGATGACAACTTATTAAAAGTGATGTTAAGAAATGTCAACAAGCATTTCTGGCGCCGTTGCTAGGGAGGGGCACAAGGCTAAAAGAGAATTGATCAAATAAATACTTATAGATGAAATCATAACTATGCACCTCTGCTTTAGCAGGCTTACCCTTGTTTGTTTTTGTTCATATTTTATATAGGGTATTGTAGGATTGTTTTTGATTCATCAATAAATTCCATCAATCACAATCAAACCAATCAAGAGGCAGCTCAACACTAGTTTCTAAAGCTATGGCTGACAAGACTCTGTGTGAATTCTCTACTCCAAGCACCAAGAACATCCACACTGGACCAACACTCAAAACCAACAACCTTGAGTTTGAACTCAAGCCAAGCCTCATCAACATGGTGCAAGCTACCCCATTCTGCGAAAAGGCACATGAAGATGGTAATGCTCATCTTTAGAATTTCCTATAGATTAGTAGCACAATCGTCATCATGGATGTCGCTCAAGACATCATACTACTTCACCTATTTCCATTCTCGTTAGTGGAAGGGTGAAGTAGTGGTTCTACACCAACAAAGATAACATCAATACATGGGGAAAATTTTTGAAGGCCTTTCTAGCAAAGTTTTTGCTTATAGGCAAGACCAATGCCTTAAGAGGAAAATTTTCCAACTTCCAATAGCAGAAAGGAGAAACCATTCTAGAAGCATGGGAATGTTTCCAAGAATATATTTCATACTATCCTCATCATGGGATGGAAGATTGGTTGCTCATGTAAGGCTTCTACCATGGATTAATTTAGAAAGCTCGTGAACAGCTTGATGCTACTGTTGGAGGAGCATTTATGTCACTCACCCTTGGAAAAGCTAAAACTCTCATAGAAAAGATAGGATCTAACCAAGGCTGGTCTCAAGGAAGTATTCAAACATGCAATAAGAGCGAAGAAGTACCAGAAGAGATGTGTGCACTTTCAACCAAGATGGACGTCTTGTTAAATTGGCTTGAACAGTGAGCCAATTACAAGAAATATCATCAAGCCATTGAAGATGCTTATAATGCCCAAAACACATGTGGAGAATATTTGGGGATTGATTTCCCTGAGTATCAAGAGAATGTAAACATTGTCATCAATAATTTTGTTCCACAACAACAGAGACAAGGATGGGGGCAACAACAATGGTCAAATTATCAAGGTAAGTACCCAGGTAATTACTATAATTCTTTCAATTTCAAACAAACATCTGTGAGAGATTTGATCTTAGAACAAGCCAAGATTAATGAGAGTATTTCTAAAAAGCTTGCTTCTAATGATAAGGTCCTAGAAAACATAAACACTAAAATAGAAAGTTTTTCTTCTGCTATAAAAGACTATCTTAGCTATAATAAAAAGATAGAATTACAATTAGCCTAGTTGGCCATTGCTCTGCCTTTTGCTACTAACCTTGAAAAGGTCAACGCCATAACCACATGAGGTGGCAAGTCCACTCATGATCTGCCATATTATAGACGGTCGTTAACATCATTTATAAACCATCAACATAACCTACATATTTACTTAATTCCATCACCAAATATAGGTCTAGGGGTTTAAACTAATAAATTCTACAAGTTTTAGTGAATCTGTGTTTGTAGGAGGATTTAATCAGAAAATCGTCAAGGTGGACCCAATCATTAGATCAAATCACGTTTATCCACGATGAAAACAACTTAGGAAGGATCTAGAATCATCTAGAAGGCAAACCACCGAAGATCAAGCTGAGAGGTTGATAGGGGGGCTGGCCACCCCCACCCCTAGGTTGGCCAGCCTATGGACCCCACATGTCTGGCTCTCCTTCATATGTTGGTTTCCCACTGCCTTAAAGATCAAATCTATGTCGTTGCTCAAGGTCGATTTGATCCGTGGGCTTAGAATTGATGGCTCCCCCTATATATAGTAGCCCCTACCCCCCTCCCTGAGGCCATCTTGGAAACCCTAATTCATATCTCTCATTCAGATCAACATGCGACAGGAGGATTAGGTCTAGAACTTTCCAATGCAGTAGATTAGTTGCTCGGGAATGAGGATCGAGTTGGGCTCATGCTCAAGTTCTAGATCTAGTCTTGGAGGTTCGGTAAAGCCTTGTATCTTCACTTCTAAATCTTGTGAGACTTATTATCAATTTATCATATTCTTATCTACATGGTTATGCTTACTTTGAATATATATCTTTCTTAGTTAAGGTTATCATTACTTTTGTGTGTGGGTTCATAGAGCACTTAGCTTGCTAGTTTACCGGCTAGGCTAAGTAGCCGAGTCCTATGTAAGCATGGTACTTATACGATGCTCTGCCTATGAGTACACCCTGTTCCCTAGTTCTATGGTAGCAACAGGAGGTGGCAGCCCCGTCTATCCGCTGGAGTCCATACTGAATTGAACAGGTTCTTAAATTGTATGATCGTCGTCGCATTAGTAGAGTTATCCTTTGTGGTGCTCTAGCCACTTAGCGTGCCAATTCGCCACCAACACCTCGCACCGCCTCTCCTGTGCTGCCTTCTCAGCAGCACCGCTGCCTGCAGCCTAACGCCGCTAGAGCAACGCCTCTACGTGCTGCGCGCGTAGGTGGCTTGGCTGCCTTGGCTTGCCTTTGGCTTGCCTTTGGCTAGGCTACGCCCCACCGCAGGTGCACAAGCAAGCCTTGATGCTCCCCACCACTACCGGCCCCTGCTGGCTAAGGTCGGCTGACCCCAAGGCCATCCTTGCCGGCTGTCAGGCCACTGTTGCTATGACCATGCCACCTAGGGCTGCCTTAGGCCAAGCTGAGCTATCCCATGGATGTGTGTGGACCCCCTAGTGCTCCCCCACCATTTCCCAGACACCGGCAATGACCTCACTGGCCAGAAATTGCCTGGCCGACGATCCTCCTCCACCTCCTCTGTTCTGATCCACGTGAGGGACCTCGCACAACAATTAGAACAAGTCCAAGGGGTTTTCTGCATAGTCTATGGCTTAGTTGAATAGTACCTATAAGGACCTCCTTGCTGGAATCTGTTTTCATGAAAGTTTAGGGGTCTCGGTGCAAGTTTGTTTTTCTTTTATGGTAGAAACTTTGGAAAATCATAATAAATTATAAAAAATTGTAAAATAGTAAATAAGGACTTTTTGTACTCCTTGATATTAGATCTATGCAGTAGAGTCATAATATGATATGTGTTAGAAGAATTTTTTTGCTGTTTTTATTTATTCTTGCAAAGTGCATTTAAAATACTTTTTAGTTGTTAGATGCATATCTTGAGTTATAAAAGTCCAAAAATGGTAATTCTAGTTGTGTTAATCTTGTGATGACATTCTATAGCTAATAAAAATATGAAACATGCTTGTTGTGAACTGCTTTTATAATGTTTTGATTTAATCTTGTTAAATAGGCAATTCTAGCTTGTTTTGCTTATTATTCTCATATCTAAATTTTTGGGACTCCAATTACTGTGAAATTTTTATGGTAGGCTACTGATTCTATGTGTGTGCTGTGGAAAAAAATTCATACTCATTAAATGCAGTATGGTTAATTTATTGATTTAACTTGTTTATTGCTTGATAAATGGTTTTAAATAAGTTATAATTTTTATGAAGATGCAAAAATATAAAAGGTAGTTCCATTACCCTAGTATGATGTTTTTGTGTCATGTTGATACATAATATGGCCATGTATTTGCAGAAAATAGTGTGTTTTAGATTTATCTTGCTCTCACATGTTTTCTTGCATTAGAAATTTGTCTTTTTATAATAATTAATCTATAAAACCTGAGCATGTGAAATTTGTGCAGTAGCTATATTTTGATAACATCTACCACTCATAAAAGTCTCAGACCCAAACTAGTTGTTCTCATATATCACTAAAATTATATATATGTTTATTGGGAAAAAGGATTAATAAAAGCATAATTGTAGATAAGCTTGTAATTGTAGTTGGTAATGCTTTGAGTGATTGGGGTTCAATAAAGTGTTGCAAAGTATATTAGTGGTGGTTGAAGTTCTTGAATGGCTCATGTGTGCATGCTCTTTGTTAGCAAAATAAGTGAAACATCAAACAGTTACATTCTAAAATGGCTGCATGTGCATTTTCTGTTGTGATGATAATTTCATGGATCAAATGATGTTTTATGTAAATATGCTGAAAACAAAAGTTGTATATAATTTCCTTACTTTTCATTTACTAAAGTTTCATGATTTTAGGCCAGATGGTTTAGGAGTTATAGATTTTAGAAGTTTGCTGTTAGGTTTTTGCATGTCCTCTAGACAGATCTAAATGATTTTATTGTTTGGCTCATTTAAAGATGGAATCATGTATTAGTGATACTAAGAGAGTTGTAGTGATTTTACTAATATTTCCAAAATGTTAGAGAACACCCTTTTTGGTGGTCTAGAACTCTAGTAATAGCTGTTCAAAGTGGAATGGCAGATTTCTGTCTAAATCTGGACAGAGACTCCTTCTCGATGTTGTTTAACCTTGTTGGCTGTAGAATCATCTAAAAATTATAATAAGCAAGTTGTAGATAACTTAATGAGCTTTCCATAAAGTTAATAATCATGTTTTCTGGATGTATAGAACTCCACATATGCATTTCTGAAGTTAATATCAGTTTTCTATCCTTAGTTGTATAAGCTCTGCTTCATGATGTATTTTGACCTTGTGATTTGTTGAATCAGATTTCTATGTTAATAACAAAGTTTTATATAATTTCATTAGCTTTCTAGAAAGTCTTGAATCATACTTTTTGCATGCCTAAAACTTTGGGTATGGTGAAAACAAGTAACTATGGTGCTCCTGTTTAGAATTTGTGTTTGTACCTAAAATTGTTTGCTTCACCTTGCTTTGCTTTGTGTGTTGCTAAGTGTGGCTCATGCCTTTGATGGTGTTAAATTAATATACCTAAAACCTTGTGAAACTTGTATCATGGTTGGTGCTACCTTCCTTGCAATCCTAGCATGATAGGTTGTGGGATGTTTAATTAAGTAACATGGAGTGCTTATATATGTTCGGTGTAACCTTGTGCTCATCTTGAATACTTTTATGTGAGGCATCTCATATTGCCATTCTTCGCATTCATGCACTTGGATTGTTGCATCTCATCTAGGTACGCTAGATGCACCATGAGAAGGACATGATGTTGGAGCTGAACCCGAAGATGGAGTTTGGTGAATCCATCCAGAAGATGGAAGGACTAAGGAAGTACCAAGATGGAAGATGCTCACCAAGCAAGTGTCGTCTAACAAACACTAACCTAGTGTTGGATCCCAGGCAAGCCCCGAAGCATTCTAAGTCACCTATGTTTTTACAAATATCACTTGAGTCCTTTATGTTTAATGCATTAGGTTATAAGAGTTGATTGGAACGACTTGATGCATAGAACTACCTTGTCCAGAAATATACCTTGAACCCTCTATAGGTCTAGGATCGAATGTATGCTTAGCAATGCTTAGACCAGTACAAGTCGGGTGATTTCCTGTCACCTGCGAGATATAGGTGGATACCAAAGCACTATTGGCTATATTTGCTATCGTGGAAATAACCATGTGTTGATAAATAAAAGGAGACCATGTGGGATTATGATAGAGAAGTAACAAGGCATGGAGGTCTTGGTGCCTATTTATCTCCATCTATGTCGGTTAAGGACTGATTCGTTGTACGTCCTCATGTCATGTTGAACGCATGCCTAACATTTAGTTGGCCAGATAAGTCGTTCCAACCGCAAAGCCGAGTAGCTCCATTCAGGCCAGGACCCAGTAAATGAAAGTGCACACACTAGGGGAAGTAAGGATGTGCAGGGAGCTAGTGGCGTTAGTCCAAGGGCAGGCCAGGCCTGAACTTCCAAGCAGACTGGTAGTATCCCTGAGGGTGTGGTGCTGCTCAGACCCATGATTGTACCTGAGTTGTACCAAAGGTGACCTAAGACAACCTTGACACAGGTATGTCTGGGTTAGTGTTAGGAATAACTCCCTAGCTGGTTGGAATCGATTTGAGTCATCGTCTCTCTCGGATAGTGAGAACTTGACTGAGCAGCGGCCACATAGCATTAATTGAAGGAATTTGATGGTTATGATGAATATGGAAATGTTACAGCGGTTATGGTTACTATTGCATGTTACTAAATGATATTCCACATGTTTGGCACAGGTTAGTTGCTAATTTAGAGATGAATAGCTATAATTAACTTGGTTATCGAATTATAAAATGTATAGCTCAACTAGTGGCTTTTATGCAAAATTTTGTCAAGCTAGCTCCACCTATAAAGCCTTGCATGATCCTTTGAGTCACTTTATTTTTGGTTTATGAGGGGTAAGTCTAGTTGAGTACATTCAAGTACTCAGGGTTTATCCCACCATGTTGCAGGTGAAGTTCTCGACCTACAGATGATGGTGGCTATCCGTCGGTGGGCTCAGTGACTCTATATTTATTTCTCATCTATATGCTTTTATTAGAGAAGGTCACTTATGCTAGCAACGTATTTGGAACTTATATTAATGTAATCATTTGAAAGCTATGTTGTTTTCCTTTAACCGGTTTTGAAACCCAAACTTGTACTATTATTTGTGAACCCATTTGTAATAATATTTCTGCTGCAACTCTGTGTATGTGATGTGTATTTGCTTAATCATACGATCTTGGTTATGATGTTGATTTACCGAGGTCCTTCGTGACACTTAGCGGACTACTGGGTTTATATAAGTGAAAGTACGCGCGCGTCAATGTGTTAAATGGGGACAGCCATACTTGATCTTGTATAAATTGGGCAGTTCTGTCACAGCTGACATTAGAGCAAGATTAAGCATAATATTGTCATGTACATAGTTTTAAAAGCCAAGTTTTGGTTTTAAAAAGCCTATTTTGACTAAAACTTTAGCTACAAGCAAATTTGTCAAAACTTATTTGCAAAACTATGCTAGCAACAACCTCTAGTTAAGCTCAATTAAGGACCTTTAGGTGGCAATAAGTAAACTGATACTAACTATGGGGGGTTTACTTTCTTATAATTTTTATTTCATCATCTATACGGCGTGCTATTGTATGGATGTCATTCGTTTGAATGGTAATGTATGGATCAATATACCTCTATGCCCAGGTAAGATGGTGAGTGTCATGACCACAAGATGTGAGCATGAAGTCAAAGGGGAGAGGTAGTTTTGATACTTAAGTATATATATCTCATATATATATGGAAGTATTTAACTGTGTGTTAGCTTTGGTACGGCTATATATCCATATTCTATATGTATGTATAGACGTATTTACTTTCAGGTAGCTTTGATATGGAAGTATATATATGTGGGTATATATATATGGAAGTATTTAGCTTGCATATATAATTGTGGGGTTGGGCTAAAATGAAATTCTTCTGTAGGTACACTAACCACAAATGCGTAGATTGAATGTAGCTGACGACTAGCTATATATCAAGAGAGTACATGTTATGCCACCGACATAGAACGTGATTGCCGCCTTAGGCTGGCAATTTCATGAGGAGGAATAGGACAAGCATGCATCATGATTGTTGCTTGTGCATAAACAAGCTCCTCTCACCCTTGTTCTATTAATGGATATCTTGTTGTAACCATATGGTCATGTTGTGCATGACCAAAAACTAATTTGCTAAATGTAAGTAAAACTTGTTTTGAAGAGTCATCCACCTACTTAGTAAAAAGGAAATAAAAAAATAATAGTACCTCACCACCATGTTTTGCATGATATGTGTAGTGGTGTTGTTGTAGGTGACTGCTTGTTATGTGCGAGCTTTATGCTTAGTAATAGTCGCTTAAGCTAATTGGATTGAGTGTTTTGAAATGCTTGCTTAAGACCATGATGTATGTGTGGATGCTCGTTATCTAGGTAGTGTTGTAGCTATCACTCCTTTTGTCCTCGGTAAGCATATGAGTGTTGAAGAGCGCTATCCTAGAACATCGTCCAAATTTTGATAATCTCATGATTGTTTTCTCCAATTAAGTTCTCTCTTAGGAGCCTAAGCCTGTACACATGGTTGCTAGCCCTTGAACATTGCTCTACGAAGACCTATATACATGCCTTTGCTTGACCTTAAGCCCAAGCTTAGTTCCCTTGAATGCTTGCATGTGTCGTGGTTGTCCCGCTCCTATGTGGGAGGACCCTACTAAAAATCCTTGTCGAGCCTCATTGCTCCTTCTCCTATAGATGATCTAGTGCAACGCTAATCGCTATCTACCCTGGCTTTGGAACCTTTTCCTCATAGATCATGTCATTGCTTTATCAACTGAATCCCTAGTCAGTGCATTGGCTCTATCCCTCGAATCTTGTTTGTTTTGTTTCCAACTCTTTCAAGTCTCTGGATGTTTATTAGTCTTAAACTCTTGTTGCTGCCTGGCAAGACCAAATCTCATGTTAATCTTTACCTAGTAATCACCTTGGTGGACACAAGGCATATATGGAAATTAAGAAAGAGTCCCCTGCTCAGTTGTCTTTAGCGACTGAGTTATGTTCTCTTGTGCTGTGTTTTAATCTTCAGATCGCCTCCTTGTTGACTCCTAACCTTGTGACTACCTTCGCTTGCTATCCCTCCTTTACATAGTGCTTGTTCATATGACCCAATCTGTGCAACTTGAAATTTCACTTTGGGTGTGTGATTAGTAATGTTATTATGAGTAGCAACTACGGTGGCGCGATGAAATCGAGAGACTCCTATGGGCACGCACACAAGGTTGTGCTACTCGGCACACGCTAGTATCGAGGTTCCTAGTCATGATCCATTATAGAACTGCACTGATGTATTATTTTCATATGAGCTCTTCCTTGGTTATCTCTCCTTATCTTGTCAGAAGATCTGTATGTCGAACCAGATGCAATAGGACTTCCTTCTGAAGTCATCCAAAGGATAACCTTTAAAGAATAGGTCACTGACATAAACATTAATAGACTGTAAGAGGTGGTAGACAAGTGACTCTACTTGACTATCCCTATAATGACATCGGTCATCTAGTGAGCAACTTATGTCATCTCCGTTGGATCAGAAAGGTACACAACATGTAACGTTGCACAAGTTAATAGTCGAGTGACAATGGATGGAGATATCATGTGCTGTAATAGGTCACCTAGTACTCATAAGCTTCCTATAGCAGAACCGACCTATTCATGAGAGCACAAATACAATGGTAGCCCACAAGCGGTCACAATGTTATACTTGAGCCCATATAAACCTAGTAGTCCGTCGAGTACCACGAAGGGTCTTGATTAACCATCAACATACAACCAAGATCGTACATGATTCAACATACATGGCACACATTACATAAAGTTCACAAATATAGTTAATCCATCAGAGTAGTGGAAGCAAATTAAAAGTTTGAAACAAACATCTACAACATTATTTAAATATAGTGTCAGCTCATGATCACACTTCCACAAAATCATAGTAGAGGGATTAATAAAATATGCCTGCCCAGGGCTTACTCCTTGTCCATGGTGGGACAGAAGCAGTTCTTGCAATAGCTAGGATAAACTGTACCATCTACAACAATGGGAATAAAACCCTAAGTATGAGAAGGTACTCAGCTAGACTTACCCGTCATAAACTAAAAATAAAGTAACTTCAAGGATCATGCAAGGCTTTATAAGTGGAGCTAGCTTGACAACATTTTGCATAAAAAGCTTACCAATTCAAGTATATAGTTATAATTTGGTCATCAAGTTAATTATAGCTATTCATCTCTAGATTAGCAACTAACCTATGCCAAACATGTGGTATATCTTTTAATAGCATGCAGTAGTAACCATAGCCAGTATAATAATTCCTTGTTCATCATAACCGTCATTCCATAATATAGTTACTATGATGTTGGAGCTAGCTAAGTTTCTTACTATCCAGGAGAGACGGCAATTTGAATCGATTTCAACAAGCTGGAAATTTATTCCTAACACAAACCTAGGCAGACTAGATCAACGGTCACCTTAGGTCACCTTTGATACAACTTAGGTCCACATTTTGTGGGTTCGCCTAGCGTCGCACAATCAGTGACAACCAGCTGCTAGGACGTTCAGGCCCCGCCTACCGTTGGGCGCACGTCTAGCTCCCTACAAATCCTTACTACCATCTAGAGTACGCACTTTTATAGAACGAGGCCTGGCCTAAGTTGAGCTACTCAGCTTCGCGATTGAAATGAGTTATCTGGCCAGCTAAGTGAGAGGCATGCGTTCAATCTTGTCAGAAGTGCCAACAACGGTATGGTTCTTAATCGGCATAGATGGAATCACATGAGTCAACCTACACATAGACTCCACTCAGCCTCCATTTATATTACCCCATGGTTCTTTTCCATGATAGCAAATATAGCCAGTCGTGCTTCGGTATCCACCTATATCTCGCAGGTGACAAGAAATCACCCGACTTCTACCGGTCTGATCATGGCTAAGCATATATTTGATCCTGGACCTACATAGGGTTGAAGGTATATATATCTAGAGAAGGTAGTTCCATGCATCAAGTGTTTCCAATCAACTCTTATAACCTAATAAATCAAACATAAAGGACTTAAGTGAAGTTTTATAAAACATAGGAGACTTAAAATGCTCTAGGTCTTGCCTTTGAGGAAAGAGTTTGGCCGATGATTCGGGTACTCAGGGAGGTCCATGAGAGTTTGCTCCTCTTCTCCTAGAGCTACGGCCTGAGGCATCTCCTACTGTTCCTCCTCTTCTTCTTCGTTGAACTCCAAAAGGGTTATCCCTTCGGATGATCCTATATGCATGAGCATGAAATAAGATATCACGAATGCACATATAATGACATATATAATATGAGATGATGTGATGAATGTATCCTCATAAGTGTTTTCAACAGCGTTGCATTAAGCTAATAACAAGTTGCATCTTATTTTACTGAGTAGATGAATATCTCTTCTCTAGTAAGTTAAACAAACACTTATGTAAATCATTTTCTAGACTACAAGACAATAGCCACTTGTTTTGACCATAACTGGAGTTATACATGTCAAAATAATATGGTTGCGGACATTATGGAAATCTTATAAAATTTCCTACAACTTTATTTTAATTATTTTAATGTGATTCAGCAGTTATCTGAGTCAAACAATTCAATCTTTCAGATCAGTCCAGAGAGCAAGCATTTCTGATAACAGACTTCTAACAGCCATAATTCTTAAACCATAAGGCCTATAACTATGAAAATTTAACACAAGGTAGATAAGTAAGTTATCTACAACTTTGTTATTAACCATATTTACAGAAAAGAGCATTATCATCATGAAATCATCACCACATCAGAAACTATATATGCAACCATCTAATTGAATTATAAAGCGATAATTAACTAGTTGCATACAACCAATTACTTCTAAGCTTAACTAATAACATCAAAAGATCATATGCATCACAAGAACCACAGAAAACATCTTGGTTAAACATAACTAAATTATTTATATTCATTTATTAATTTCCTTAGATACTAAGGTGATTTAAAGGATAAATATTTCTAGTGCTTAATAAATTCTTAGAAAATTAAAGTATCCTACAAATGACCTTAATAGTCTACTATACAAATTTCATGACATTTGGATAAGTATATCTACCCTTACAAAAATGACAAGTTACATAGGCTTATTTTAGCAAAAATAGTTTAGCATAGTGAAAAGTGCCAAACAACAGATTTAATATTTTTGTTACTTTCCTCCTAGCATAAGAATACGGTGTAAAAATTTGTATGATCATATGTTATGTATTTTCACCCCAATTAATTTCACTAGAAACTAGCAATTAATTAGAATTAAATAGGAAGATCATATTTCAAGTATGCTTATTGTAGGTTTAGTATTTTTCCTAGCTAGAGCATGTCAACACAAGACTAGCAAAAATTTGAATCACAATTTTACCACCTTCCTAGCTCAAGTTATGCAATTTACAAGATAGAAACTATTTTAAAAATACTTATCTTGCTCAATTTAATTCACCTAGAAAAATACCCTAAATAGTAGATTTAATATTTTTTTCAAATAGTACACTTCAAGATGAAACCAACAAAATTTGGTTCACCCCATTTAGACACTCCTAGCTCTAGATATGAATTTTTGAAGTTTGCATTCAAATTTGTGAAAATAAATCAAGAAAACAATTCAAAAACCGACTAACAGTTGGGACCCGCATGTCAGCGACACAGAATAGAGGCGTGGCTTGACCGGTGAAGAGCTCATCGACGGCGTATTGAGGTCAAACCTATGAAAATGAGCCCTAACTTGAACTTGGACAACACACCTTTGCTTACATGTGGACCCAGGTTAAGGTTAGGCATGAGTAATTTTAAACATGCTTGTTTCATGTGCATTACATCAACATGCATCCATCTTGACCAGTGGAAAAGTTTCATAAAGTTTGGAATCAAGAAATCAGATAAAATAATAAGTTACATTTTTGTTTAAATTGCTTCATTTAGCAAATGGAAGCATGGGATGTCGACCAAACCTTGCAACATTGCTCAAACAACTCTAATTCAACTCATGAACAAAAGTCATGAAGGGTTCATGTTGAGCAAATGTCAAGAAAATGCTTCTAAGTGTAGGAATAGCCAAAATTGTCCTTTTCATGATATGGTTTTGACCTGTGTTGACCAACTATCTAGAGTGCTTGCATGGAGTTGGACCTTAAATAAAAGATGAAGTTTGAGTGGAGTACAACAAACTTTATTTTTGGGCGAACACCTGATTCAACTTCTAAGTGTCTCATATAGTGGTCTCAAGTTTGAATGCAGTGTTGTTTTGACCCCTCTGAAAATTTTCTAAGTCCTCGATCAGTAGCAACGTGATGGCAAGTTTGTGACATTTTATCTTCCAAATTTACATGGCAGCTCAAGTGGGTTCCTTACTATGAGTTGAAGTACACTTTGTGTTGGAAACAATAAAATAAGTCTCATCACTTTTGGAGCATGTTTGAACTTTCAAAAGTTATTGCAAGAACAACAAAAAGTTTCTTGAATTCAGTTTTTAGTTTCATATACCCTACTTTGGAGGCTTGTATCTTTGTAGCCATGCCAAACTAGCCCAAGATCCTTTAAGCAAAGCTGTTGATCTTGCGTAGCTCTACAACTTTGGTTACTACAGCTTATGTCAAAACTAAACGGATTAGGAGTTGAAAGAGGGAGAAGAATGTCATTTCAGTCGGCCTAAACCAAAATTTAGAGTTCCATTTTCGGGTATCCTCCTTTGAAGATACGTATCTCCAAATCTAGGTCGAGTTAGCTCTTGATCCTTAAATCAATGTTGTTCACCTCACCAAGATCTACAACTTTGCCTCTTCCACCGTGATAACAGGACAACCGGATCGGGAAATAGAGAGGGGAAAAGTTTGGGGATTTAGTCAATTTTTTAGCTAGCTTGAAAGCTTCAGGGGCAGCGCCATCATTCAACCATGCATAGGCGCCACATGCCGCATAGCCTGGATGCTCGCTCGCATGTTCACCACCTCGCTAGCACTCGTGTCGCATGGATGAAAACACCCAGCGCTTGCCCCTCCTTCCTCTAGCTCGATCTCTTGCTCTCCATCTTCCTCACTCTGAGCTCACACGGATGCCGCCACCATTGACGGCCAGGCTGAGCTCATGTAGCCACTGCTCCTCTGCAGAAGCCCCCTCCAGCCACTCAGTGTGCCAATTCTCTACCAACACCTCGCACCGCCTCTCCTACACTGCCTTTCCAGCAGCGCCTCTATGTGCCAAACGCGCACATGGTCTGGTCACCTTGGCTCACCTCTGGCTAGGCTATGCCCCACTGTAGGTGCGCGAGCACTCCCTGATTCTCCCCGCCGTTATCGGCCCCTACTGGCAAAGGCCGTCCGACCCCATCCTCGCTAGCTGTCAGGCCACTCCTGCCATGGCTACGCCACCTAGGGCCACCTTGGGCTGAGCTGAGTTATCCCATGGATGCACGTGGATCCCTTGGTGCTCCCTCGCCATTTCCCCAACGCCGGCGACGACCTCACCGTCCAGAAATCGCCTGGCCGGCGATCCTCCTCTGCCTCCTCTATTCTAATCCATGTGAGGGACCTCACGCAACAATTGGAACAAGTCCAAGGGGTTTTTGCATAGTCTGTGGCTCAGTTGAATAGTACATATAAGGACCTCCTTGCTGGAATCTGTTTTCGTGAAAGTTTAGGGGTCTCGGTGCAAGTTTGTTTTTCTTTATGGCTAAAACTTTGGAAAATTATAATAAATTGTAAAAAATCATAAAATAGCAAATAAGAACTTTTTGGACTCCTTGAGAGTAGATATATGCAGTAGAGTCATAATATGATATGTGTTAGTAGAAAGTTTCTGCTGTTTTTATTTATTCTTGCAAAGTGCTTTTAAAAATCCTCTTTAGTTGTCAGATGCATATCTTGAGTTATAAAAGTCCAAAAATGGTGATTCCAATTGTGTTAATCTTATGATGGAATTCTATAGCTAATAAAAATATTAAACATGCTAGTTGTGTACTGCTTTTATAATGTTTTGATTTAATCTTCTTAAATAGGCAATTTTAGCTTATTTTGCTTGTTATTCTCATATCTAAAGTTGTATTGCTACAATTGCTGTGAAAATTTTATGGTAGGCTACTGATGCTATTTGTGTGCTGTGGTAAAAATTTCATGGTCATTGGACGCAGTATGATTGATTTAACTTGTTTATTGCTTGACAAATGGTTTTAAATAAGTTATAATTTTTTTGAAGATGCAAAATGGAAAAGGTGGGTCCATTACCTTGGTATTATGTTGCTATGTCATGTTGATACATAATATGCCATGTATTTGTAGAAAATAGTGTGTTTTAGAATTATCTTGCTCTCACATGTTTTCTTGCATTAGCAATTTGTCTTTTTTGTAATAATTAATCTATAAAACCTAAGCATGTGAAATTTGTGCAGTAGCCATGTTTTGATAACATCTACCACTCATAAAAGTCTTAGACCCAAACTAGTTGTTCTCATATATCACTAAAATTATATATATGTTTATTAGGAAAAAGGATTAATAAAAGCATAATTGTAGATAAAAGCTTGTAATTGTATTTGGTGATGCTTTGAGTGATTGGGGTTCAATAAAGTGTTGCTAAGTATGTTAGTGGTGGTTGAAGTTCTTGAATGGCTCATGTGTGCATGCTCTTTGTTAGCAAAATAAGTGAAACATCAAATTGTTACATTCTGAAATGGCTGCAAGTGCATTCTCTGTTGTGATGATAACTTCATGGAACAAATGATGTTTTCTGTAATATGCTGAATACAAAAGTTGTATATAATTTCCTTATCTTGCTTGTACTAAAGTTTCATGATTTTAGGTCTGATGGTTTAGGAGTTATAGATTTTAGAAAATTGTTGTCAGGTTTTTGCATGTCCTCTGGACAGATCTGAATGATTATATTGTTTGGCTCATTTAAAGATGGAATCATGTATTGGTGAGAATAAGAGAGTTGTAGTGCTTTTACTAAGATTTCCAAAATGTTAGAGAACACCCTTTTTGGTAGTCTAGAACCCAAATTATAGCTATTAAAAGTGGAATGGTAGATTTCTATCTAAATCTGGATAGAGATGACTTCTTGATGTCGTTTAACCTTGTTAGCTATAGAATCAACTTAAGATGATAATAAGAAAGTTGTAGATAACTTAATGAGCTTTCCATAAAGTTAAGAATCAAGTTTGTTGGGTGTCTAGAACTCTAGATATGCATTTCTAAAGTCAATATCAGTTTTCTGTCCTTAGTTGTATAAGCTCTGCTTCATGATGTATTTTGACCTTGTGATTTGTTGAATCAGATTTTGGTGTTAATAACAAAGTTTTATATAATTTCATTAGCTCTCCAGAAAGTCTTTAATCATACTTTGTGCATGCCTAGAACTCTGGGTATGATTAAAACAAGTGACTATGGTGCTGCTGTTCAGAATCTATGTTTGTACCTAAAATTGTTTGCTTCACCTTGCTTTGCTTTGTGTGTTGCTAAGTGTGGCTCATGCCTTTGATGGTGTTAAGCTAATATACCTAAAACCTTGTGAAACTTGTATCATGCTTGGTGCTACCTTCCTTGCTATCCTAGCATGATAGGTTGTGGGATGTTTAATTATGTAATGTGGAGGGCTTATATATGTTTGGTGTAACCTTGTGCTCATCTTGAATACTTTTATGTGAGGCATCTCATATTACCATTCTTCGCATTCATGCACTTGGATTGTTGCATCTCATCTAGGTATGCTAGATGCACCACAAGAAGGTCATGATGTTAGAGCCGAACCTAAAGATGGAGTTTGGTGAATCCATGTAGAACACGAAAGGACTAAGCAAGTGCCGAGATGGAAGATGCTCGCCAAGCGAGTGTCGTCTAACAAACACTAACTTAGTGTTGGATCCCAGGCAAGCCCTAAAGCATTCTAAGCCTCCTATGTTTTACAAATATCACTTGAATCCTTTGTGTTTGATGCATTAGGTTATAAGAGTTGATTGGAACCACTTGATGCATAGAACTACCTTGTCTAGAAATATACCTTGAACCCTCTATAGGTCTAGGATCGAATGTATGCTTAGCAATGCTTAGACCAGAAGAAGCCAGGTGATTTCCTGTCACCTGTGAGAAAGAGGTGGATACCAAAGCACGGTTGGCTATATTTGCTATCATGGGAATAACCATATGTTGATGAATAAAAGGAGACTGGGTGGGATTATTATAGAGAAGCAACAAGGCATGGAGGTCTTGGTGCCTATTTATCCCCATCTATGTCAGTTAAGGACCGATTCATTATACATCCTCATGCCATGTTGAACGCATGCCTAGCACTTAGTTGGCCGGATAAATCATTTCGACTGTGAAGCCGAGTAGCTCAACTTAGGCCGAGACCCGGTAAGTGAAAGTGCGCACATTAGAGGAAGTAAGGATGTGCGGGGAGCCAGTGGCGTGAGTCCAAGGGCAGGCTGGGCCTAAACTTCCTAGTAGACTGGTAGTATCCCTAAGGGTGTGGTGCTGCTCAGACCCATGACTGTACCTAAGTTGTACCAAAGGTGACCTAAGACTACCTTGGCATAGGTATATCTAGGTTTGTGTTAGGATTAACTCCCTAACTGGTTGGAATCGATTCGAGTCATCATGTCTTCCGGATAGTGAGAACTTGACTGAGCAGTGGCAACATAGCATTAGTTGATGGAATTTGATGGTTATGATGAATATGGAAATGTTACACCGGCTATGGTTACTATTGCATGTTACTAAATGATATTCCACAACTTTGGCATAGGTTAGTTGCTAATCTAGAGGTGAATAGCTATAATTAACTTGGTTACCGAATTATAAAATGTATAGCTCAACTAGTGGCTTTTATGCAAAATTTTGTCAAGCTAGCTCTACCTATAAAGCCTTGCATGATCCTTGGAGTCACTTTATTTCTGGTTTATGACGGATAAGTCTAGCTAAGTATATTCGAGTACTCAGGGTTTATCCCACCATGTTGTAGGTGAAGTTCTCGGCCTGCTGAAGATGGTGGCTAACCACCAGTGGGCTCGGTGACTCTATATTTATTTCCCATCTATATGCTTTTATCAGAGGAGGTCACTTATTCTAGCAATGTATTTGGAACTTATATTAATGTAATCATTTGAAAGCTATGTTGTTTTCCTTTAACTGGTTTTGAAACCCAAACTTGTACTATTATTTGTGAACCCATTTGTAATATTATTTTCGATGCAACTCTATGTATGTGATGTGTATTTTCTTAATCATGCGATCTTGGTTATGATGTTGATTTACCGAGGTCTTTCGTGACACTCGGCGGACTACCGAGTTTATATAAGTGAAAGTACGCGCGCGTCAACGTGTTAAACGGGGACAGCCGTACTTGATCTTGTATAAATTGGGCGATTCTATCACAAAGTTGTCTTAGCTATAGTTGGGTGTATATATATGCTTTGACCATGTAATAGGAATATCATAGGAATCTACCTCACCTATTGTTTTCCTGAGTTAACTAGTTTATAGTATCTTAGTGATCTGTCCCATGAGTGTTATTATGCATAAATTCATATCATTACATTTACCCCTACTCTAGCTATGCTGGTATGTTGACTAATAGATACTCCTTTGATATTCAATAATATTTACTCTATTATTTCTCTGTGGTAAAATATAAATAATGATACCTAGAATACTCATGGTAAAATGCTATTATGGTATTCTGTGCGCTTGTAGAATCCTTCACATACCACTAGCTTCAGTAGGATTACCCCTATTCTGTTGAATTGTGGAATAAGATAGGACAACAAATGTTGTTTCGACCGTCCGGCAAGCTTCCACAAGAAAAGAAGAAATATTGAAGAACCCTAGAGTGCCTGAACATTCAAGATCCATCAACACTAGAACCCTGCCATTTCATAGGTTTATATAGACATATATATTCTCTAACCATGTGTAGATTGGAGAAAAAGGTCAACATCACAAGAATTCAAATCACATCTCAAGTGATGGAAACAGACGCTGCACTACTAGCAAATTTCATTATGTGACTCATGGTAAGTATGATCAAGAAAGGTGAGATAGTCTTGCTCATGGACTTTAAACTTGATGAGTAGTTATCTTTTAATTATTGCATTCCATTGCATGTTTACTTTGAATAACCCATGCATACACTTCTGCTTAGTTTAAGTTTTCTCATTTCAAATCCACAGCATGTTTAGTTCCTTGCATACATCCATATTGCTTGCATCTTTATTAAAAAAATAATATGTTACTCACCATGATCATGCTCTTTTTCATCTCTATTTGAACAAATCTCTATAGTGCTTTCATGCTACCTTTGTCTGCTATAGTGTGCTTTGGTTTAGAAGTACTCAACATACTTCCATTGGCTTTTAAATTAAGCATGGTGCTTAGGTTGAAACGCCTTAACCAAAATTAGACATGGAGTCTAGTTTGGTTATTGAACTAAAAGTTGCTTGTGGAGATGCTAGATATTTTGTTGGACTAACCCCTATAGAAAACTCTCAAATTCAATCTATGTAAGTCAAGAAATGAATTCACATCAAAGATGAATCAAGGCATGTGATGAACTCCAATAACTTTGCGCAAAGAAGACCCAACTCACTCTTTGTGGAAGGAAGAACTATGAGTATTAAGGATTATTCACTTATCTTTTGTTGCAAGTTATATTTGCCTTGAACCATGCTAGAATGCAGCAAACACATAAAATTTGCTAATAAACAAAATCTATGCTAAAGTAATCCTAAAACCATCCTTTCATTAGCATAGAGGAAAATTACAAAAGTTATGGACAACAACCCATGTTTCAAATTCATTGTATTTCCTCAAGTATGTGTCCACTAACATTTTGTAGGAAAAATCAATAAAAGTTGTGTATGTTCATGGTTTGGTATAAACTTGCAAACCCAAACCAAACCACCACTTCAGTAATGGAACAAAAAGGAAGAAGATGAGTGCCATAAAAAGCACTCACTCATAGAAAGTGGATGGACAAATCAATAGGACATGATCAAATTTGAAGACAACATAGCATTGAGCCTTTCCAAGACTCAAGCTAGGAGGCTAACAAGAAGCAAGATGCAACTCACTTTGATTAACCAGAATATGCCTATTTCCATCATCTTCAAAGACACCAACTTGCATGTTGGCAATAAGGACCAAGATGATGAGATGCCACTACATCATAATGAACATCCTCATGCCAACAGACATCATCAATCAATGGTTCATTGATTACTATGTCCCGTAAGGCCGTGAACAACCATGGTCGCCCAAAGACATCCCCGAGTCATTAAAGATAAAGCTTCTATGCGAGTACCAATGAGGTTTCTTCTTTGATCATCAAGATGGCTGGCATATAACTAGCAAATAAAGAAGAACAACTCTCCACCACGCAATTAGAAGACAAAGACAATCAAGGAGGAACTTGAGTTAGCATCTCCAATGAACACCAACTCGTCAGCCAAGAAATCAACAAAAATCAAGAAAGGTTGATGAGAGAAGAACAAGCAACTACCCAAATGGTACAAAGAAAAGGAAGGATCCTGCTCGATGTACTACAAGCCCTCACTGATAGGCAAATTGGATAATCCTCCTTTAGGTATGTTTGTCACTACTTATTTCAGTAAGAAGAAGGAAAACTCAAGGCATATCCAACCAAGCATTATGCAACATAGAATTGCATTCACAGGAGAAATCTATCATCCAAACTTGATTTTGTATTCTACAAAATTCAAGTGTGGGGGATGGAGTTCTTTAAAATATTTCATGCCATGTTGCTAATTTGTCTTGGTCATCTCTACCTTTATGATATGCTCAACTTGCTTAATTAATCATGCTCCTTTGGTTCACCATACAAATTCTTACTCGAATGAATCTCTTTAGTCTTTTATCTTCCTTGTTCTGTTATAAGTATGCTTTGGAATACTTTTCAAACATAATCAAAACATGCTTGTATATAATTCGGTTGTATATATGGACTAACCCTTGCGAGAAATTATGCAAATTTTGTTGGGAATGTTAGGAGATCATTCGTAGAACCAAATCAAGGTTTGAGGTTTTCTTCAAAACAATTTACACATCTTTGCCTTAACCTTGATTGAAAATTTGAAGTAGTAGTGAACAATAAAGGCACACCACTTGAAACATGGGATAAAGATTTTATACTAATTAAAATATTAAACCAACTTTTCTGTAGCATAGAACATGACCTTTAGCTCTTTGACAACACTATCCTTGTTTCATTTGTATGTTCCTTCAGGTATGTGTTGTCCACTAATCCTTTACAATGAAGAAACAATGAATATAGCAGAAGGTCTAAGCAGGATGCCAAGATCCTCAAAAGGAAAGGACAAAAGGATGGCTTGATAAGAGGATGAGAAAGGAGTGCGACTGTTGGTATTTTTTAATGTGTCACTTGTTTTAAGTAGTCACCCTATGTTGTTGACATTCCTTAGCATCTTTTACTAAGTTGCCATCCCTAGTGTTAGTGCCAGAAATGCTTGTTGGTACTACCTAGTATTACTACTAGAGTGGTTCTTTATTAATTTATGTGACTTGGAAAAACATATAGATATATATGAATGAAAGGAATCTACAAGCACACAGATAATATACCATTGTAGCACTTTACTCGAGAGTATGCTAGGTATCGTTATTTATATTTTTACCATAAGGAAGGTCTGGCAAGGACATGTATTGATAACTTATGCTATTGATGGAGAAGTAAACCATAACCAATATTCTACTCATAGCAGTGGTAAGTCAAGAGGTAAATGGGTATGATAAGTAATGATCAATGATAATTAATCACTTAGAGTACTCCTTTCTATGTCATTAGCATGGTTAAGTAGAATATTAGAGGAATAATTCCTAAGTCATTCTTAATTACAAGTCAAAGCATACATTGATTAGTGCAATTACACCTAGTAATCATGGCTAAGATCAACTTCATATCTACACATAAGGGATATTACTAAGGAAGATTAAGAATAGAGCTTGTCTTCCTTTATAACTAGATCCTACTTGTAAACCTATATTCGGGGAGTGGACTATAAAGGACTCAATGGGAGTGTCACATCCATGATGACAATCTAACTATACAAAGCATATAATAAAAGTAGACGATCAACATTATAACTAGAAATATGATAAATATGAAGATGAATGTCATAACAATTATAGCAAACATATAAAAGTAATGAGAGATACAAAAGAGAGGGGGTACAAAGATTACACCAAACCACGCTCTTGACATGATCGGGAATCGGGAATCCAAGCGAAGCCTACTTGCCTCCCTCGAGACCTAGCCTAACTAGATATGCCCTAGAATATGGTGGAGCTCTGATGATGATTAGGGTTTATGTCTTCTCAAATGACTTATGCCTTAGGGGGTGACAGGGGTTGGTATATAAAGGTTGGAGTGTCAATCCTGAGCCCTCAGATCAAACCGATTTGAATAAACAGCATAGATGCAATCTAGGAGGCAGGTGGGCGCTAGGGGCTGGCTAGCCTATAGGTGGGGCCGGCCGGCCCCACTTGGCAGCGTCTTGCCCTCTGCTGCTAGGGTTGTTTTCACTATGGATAAGCGAGATTAAATGTGACATCTAGGTCTGCCTTGATGGTTTTCTATATAAACCCTGTAGAAAATATAGATTCACCAAATCTCATAAAATTACTAGTTTAAACCCTAAGACCTTTGTTGGTGGTAATATCCATGCCCTTATACATGTTATATTGATAGTTTATAATGGTTGTTAACTACTGTCAACAACGACATAGGAGACAAGATGCTCATGAACAGCTCAAGATGCAAGGTTGGTCAAGCAAGGAAAGTTTCAAGCAAAAGGAAAAGACCATCACAAGTCATCTACCCTTTGTCACATGGTGCCATCACGCTCTAATGATGAAGGTAACATCTTAAGGTAAGTGGTCATTATTTAAAAAGCTCTCCTTTAATCTTGCTATTCACATAAATAAAGAAACAAACATGTTTGAGTACAACTTTGCTTGATCTAATCTGATTGAGTCAACATGTTTTGTTCCTTAAGTTTGTTCATAACACCACTTTCTTGATCTCATAGTCTTAACCAAATGAGCTAAAATGTTGCATATTTTATCATTGGAAGATAGTCATAATCATGTATGGTTTGAAACATTGTAGACAGTCCTTCCATAGGTTAAGCATCTCCACTCTTTTTGACAAATGTATTCAAATGCCACATTAATACTCATCCTTTTGATCTTTGTCACCCATGTTGTAAGAATGAATGACACAATGTCAACTGTAATATGATTCAATGTGCCTAAGGCTAGAGAAAAAATAAATAAAGATTTGGTTCTGTTGGTGTTTTCCCACCAACAAAGCCCATGCACTTGATCTCTACCCTGTCTTTATGAGCAGAACACACTTCGAGCAAGTGTGGGGAGTCGATCACCCAAATTCTACAAGTGAAAGTTCTAAACCAGCAATTATTATGTACATAAGATGTCATTGGTTTTTACTACTAATGGTTGATTTCGAAACGCTAAACGAGAAAGGATGAACCTAACAAACCTAAATCAAACTCAAAACCAAGACGGGTTTGGCAAAATAAGGTGGCACTACAATTGGAAGCGCCATTACTAGAGGTCACTACTAGAAATATCCACTTCTATGATGAAATTGTTAATGATGAATCCAAAACCGTCATAGAAGAGCACTTTTATGACAAATATTTCCGTTTCATCATAAATTGGTGGTGATGATCCTAGAACCCTCCCTTTCTATGACAAAATCAGGCATCATCACAAAAAACATCATAGAAGAGCACTGGGTTTCATCATAGATCACTCGTGCAACTCATCAGTGATGATCTCCTTTAAAACTACACATTTATGATGAACAATATTCAATCTATAATGAACAGCTTCGTCATACATCTCCACATGCTACTTTCTCCATCTAACGTGTACCTATGGGACCTACAGTTACTCATCCATGACACTTGTAATTCATCATAAAAGTCTCCGCTTGATCATATCTCCATGCGACGTGTACCTGTGGGACCCTTCTCTATCTGATGTGTACCTATGGGACCTACAGTTACTCATCTACGATGCTTGCAATTTGTCATAAAAGTCTCTGCTTGGTCCTTTCTCTGTCTGACCTATGGGACCCGATGGCTTACGTGTCACGTGTACCTATGGGACCATTCTCCATCTCCATCTGACCTATGGGACCCGATGGCTTTCATGTCACTTGATGCTTGCAATTCATCATAAAAGTCTTCGCTCGGTCCTTCTGCATCTAACATGTGGGACCCAATGGCTTACGTGTCACATGTACATGTGGGATCTTTCTCCATCTCCATCCAACCTATGGGACCTGACGGTTTGCGTGTCACTTGTACCACATGTGCCATCAGTGTTTAATTTCTCAAAAAATGTCTGATACCTAGGAGTCAAACATAGGATCTGGACCAAGGATTGGAGCATCTTTACCATTGCGCTAGACACCTGGCTGTGCTAACATCTCTTTGGAGTCACTATAGTATCCTATTGGTTTTGTTATAGGTTGACCTAAATTGGATATATCCCTACAAGTGGAAACAAATCTGTGCCCGCTGGACTTGAGGCAGCGGAGGCAGAGGTTCCCCGGTCTACTGTGCTGGCTCAGGCGTCCTTTTGGTGGCATGGTAGGGCTCTCTCGGTGGAGCATGCGGCATTGGCATCCACGTGATTAGGTGTGTGCCATGGTAGAGGCAAATTGTAGCTGAGCCATGCCAGTTAGTAGAACAAAGGTATGAGTACCTTCTTCTATGATTATAGGACTCCATTTTCTGTACACGATAAAGTAAAGAACACATAAAGAAAGGCTATTATGTATGAATTTCAATTGAAATCAATGCTTTTGTCACACAAAAATAGAAAACCATACTGTCCCATAGTATGATATGAACAAATACATAGATTAGTGCTCTCAAACACTGTATGCTTTGTTCTAATACTAGTTTTGCCATTGTCCACCCAATGGTTGAAACTCTAACGGACTTTGCATACTTTTGCTGCAACAGATGGACAGATCCTAGATTCCTAATGGGAGACCATTCTCGCTGACGTTCATCATAGGAGTTCAAGAGTTTAGGGATATGGTTAAGCAAAAATACCCAGAGCAAAACATCCCTTGCCCGTGTACACATTCTCTTAACTAGGTGGTTAAAACTTGGCAGGAGGTGAAGGATGACTTACTTATAAATAGAATGTCACCCACATACACCACATGGATTCATCATGGGCAAGAGGGAGGAGGTACTGACATTATAGAGCCATCAGGTGTGCATAGATCTCATCATGATGGTTGGATTACAGAGGAGGAGGAGGAGGAGGAGGACCGCGATAATAACATTTACTAGATTTTGATGATTTAGTTCAAAACATGTTGACATCTGAAGAGTGGGCTAGAAGAGTCCCAAAGTTTGAAAGAGTGTTGGATGAGTTGAAGCAATCAGTTTCTTCTAGATCTACCTTCTCAAGATTCTCCTTCCTTGTCAGGTTGCTCTATATCAAGTCCCACTATTGAATTAGCAACAATTATTTTGATGCACTATTGGCATTGCTATCAAATGCATTCCCTAGTAGCAACGTACCAAAATCATGTGAGGAGGCCTGCAAATATATTCAAGAATTGGGACAAGGTTATGAAAGTATCCATGTGTACAAGAACAACTATGTGTTGTTTTGGGGTGATCGTGAGGAATTGCAAGCATGCCCAAAATGCAAATAGTCTAGATGGGAGGATGCAGATGGTAGTAGGTGGGTTTCTCATAAGGTTTTGAGGCATTTTCCTCTAATACCAAGGTTGTAGAGGATCTTTGTTACTTGAGGAACAGTAGTGGATGCCGAATGGCACGAGACTAAGTGAGAGAAGAATACCGGTGAAATGAGCCATCTAGCAGATGGGGAAGCATGGTAGGACTTTAATTGAAAGCACCCAACTTTTGCAGATGAACCAAGGAACTTGAGGCTTGCTGTCACCATAGATGGTTTCAATCCATTTGGTAACTTTAGCTCAACATATAGTAGGTGGCTTGTTCTTGTAACGCCTCTAAACATGCCACCATGGGAATGTGTGAACCCAACAAATTGCTTTATGTCTCTACTAATCCCGGGCCCAACCTCTCTATGAAAGGATTTTGATGTATTCTTGGAGCCTCTTATAGAAGAACTGAAAGAACTATGGAAGGGTGTCAACACTTTTCATGTACTACATCGTGATAATAAGAAAGGCTTCACTCTATGCACTGCCGTGCTTTGGTGCATACATGATTTTCCAGCATTGAGCACCTTGTCAGGCTGAGCTACAAAAGGTTATTATGCATGTATTTATTGCAACAAAAATCCATTGTCAAGGAGCCTAAGAAAGAAGTTAGGCTACATTGAATACCATCGTTACCTTCCTAGGGATCACCCTTGGAGGAAGAGCTTGGATTTTGATGGAAAAACTGAGGACCGAGATATGCCAAAAAAGTTCACCTTATAGGAGGTCCTTGAGGAACTCGAGAAGGTGAAAGATGTCTACCTAGGTAAGCATGATGGAAAAAGGAAATGAAAGCGTGGAGAAGAGTCAGTGATTTATAATCAAAAATCTGCTTGGTGGGGGCTGCCATATTGGAAGGACCTGTTGCTACCACGCAATCTTGATGTCATGCACATTGAGAAGAACATATGTGAAAGCATTCTTTGGACATTGCTGAATGTGGAGGGCAAGACAAAGGACACAATGAATGCTAGGCTCGATTTGCATGATATGAAAATAAGGCCTCAATATCATGGCGTGCAACAAGGCACCTCACTTAAATTCTTAGAAGCTCACTATGTCATGACAAAAAAACACAGAGCATAATTTTGCAAGTTCCTTAAAGGTGTTAAGTTTCTAGATGGTTATGCGGCCAACCTAGTAAAATCCATAAGTGTAGATGCTACCAAGGTAGTTGGCAAGCTAAAAACACATACTTGCCATGTCCTTCTCCAAAGGATCATACCTGCAAGTTTAAGAGGTTTTGTTCCCAAAGATGTATATGAAGCTATTTTAGAACTTAGGAACTTCTTCAGGCAATTGTGCAATAGAACTCTAAGGAAAGAAGTCATGGAAAAGCTGAAACAGGACATCCCACTCATCTTATGCAAGCTTGAGAAGATTTTTCCACTGGCCTTTTTCGATGTTATGGTGCACTTGGCTATCCATCTACCTGACGAGGCACTTCTTAGAGGGACTGTATAGTATGGATGGATGTACCCAATAGAACGGTGGCTAGGCACATTGAAAATTTTATTAAGGAACAAGGCCAAGCCTAAAGGATCAATTACGGAGGCTTACTTAGAAAGTGAGACATTGGTATTTTGGGAGAGGTTCATGGATGATGTTAAAACAAGATATAACCAAGACGACAATATGTCACATGATGGGCCAGCACCTGGTGAGACCTCTATTCTCATGCATGGTGTCAAGTCCATTGGCCCGATTAGGGTAAAGGACATCAAGGATAAAGCTGAAATCAATAAGCTAGCTTGGTATGTGCTTAATAACTATGATGAGGTTGGACCATATGTGCAGTAAGTATGATTTTTTATAAGCTGATTTGTTGTTTCCTATATTACGTATGAAATTTCTCTAACAAATCTATACATGGTGAGTGTGCATACTAGGAAACCACCCATGTAGTTGCACAAGTATATCCCAAGCTAGCTTGTTTGAGTGCTGCATTTTAAATTCAACTTGTGAGTTGCTTCTTCATGATTTTATGTGATGTAATAAAATCAACTAAACCTTTTAATAAAATTGTTGTGTGTGTGTTGCCAACCCATGGCATTGACCCAAATACCCTAGTTGACCCCTAGTGGACCCCATAAGGGTGTGTACATGATTTGCAACACATGTACACACACATAGGAGCCCAAGGTATAGCATATAAGGGGTATAGGAAGTAGAAAAGGAATTAGAAAAGGGGAAATAAATAGGAAAGGGAAAGCAGCCCAACAGTAGTAATCGGCCTAGCTCACACCAGCACCGCCTGTCGGCCTGCTTCGCCCACGTAGCCTAGCTAACCATCGTGGCCAAGCACTATGTCCATGCTCACGTGCGCACCCATGTGGCCTAGCAACGTGGTCCACGTCGTGCCTGCTCACATCACGATGAGCCGCTGCCATCGCCTTTCTTGCAGCAGCTGATGCATGGACCTCACATGTCATCCCCTCCATTTCCCCTCCTCTCCTTTGCTTTTCCCGCTGATGTAGAGCACCCCACCGGCGAGCATCCAAGGCCACATCTCGCATCCCCGCCGCCCGTTCCCAAGCCATTAGGTGAGGACACATGGATGGACGCCATGTCTGTGATCTGTGGCACCCCCATGCCTCCCCTAGCCATGCCACGTCATGTTGATATCGTTGCCGTGGCCCCGTCGCCATGATGCCACCCCATCCACCTTTTTGATCAAACACCACTTGAATTAGGAGCGCTAATGCCCGCATGATCACCCCACGCTCCCAAAACCCTAGCCTAGAGGTCATATCCACCCTACATGTATGCCCTCTACCCTTCCTTGCCATCCACCGCTCACCATGGTCATGGCCTCCCTATAAGAGGGCACCCCAATGCCCTAGCACCCCTCCTACACCCCGATGCCACTCTATGGCAACCCATGAACCACCACAATGCCCAAGAGGAGGAGAGGGAGGAAGGAGATCAAGGGAGGGAAGGAGCCGAGCCCGCCAGAGTCGCCCGAGCTTGCTGGAAAAGAAGATGGCGCCCTGATCGTCTTTCTCGCCGTAGCGGTTCGGCACTACACTGCTACCTCTTGACACGACCTCGACTCACCACCGCACCACCATCCTACCTACCCCGCCACCACGATGAGCCCCCAATGTTGCTCTCCTATGCTCAAAGTCGTGGACATGCCATGGCCGCACCGCCATGTTCTCCCCCTTGGGAGGGCCAAGGGCTGGCCCCTTCGCCATTGTGGTGCACAGCACACATGCACACATGCACATGAGCCAAGGCTCAACCTTGCCAAGTCACAAGAGCTCGGGAATGCTATTGCCACTATGTCACACCCACCATGCTCACCATGGTGCAGCTGTGTTCCGGCCACCTTGGGCCGATAGAGGTAGAACAAGCACCTCGGCAAGCTTTGCCTCACCATGGGAAATGTCACACGCTAGATGGGAGGAGAAGAGAAGCCCTGGGGGCTGCTGGTCAAGTTTGCCTCATTGGACCACCATGCACCCATGTCGGGGATGATCTGGCCAACTCTGGCCACCTTGTGTGATGAGATCTGGCCATCAAGTTTTGTTGTAACCCCATGCACCCCGTCGGGTAGCTAGCTAGATGGAAACCCATGCATCACCCTAGTTCGCCATAGCCTTGAACTCGACGAAGCTCCGCCGCACAACTTGCCACGGTGCGGACTTCGCCATGCACTTTGGTCATCGTCGTTGAGTCCTTTGCCTTCCACGTGGCCCCAATCGAAGAAATGGAGCCACCTTTGGCTCCATTTGAGACCATAGAGGCCTCAACGCAGTGCATCATTGTAGCCACGTCACCACTGCCATTGCTAGCACTGCTGGAGCCCATAGGGTCACGCCTAGCCCCTTAGCTATGTCCTCTAAACCACCTAGAAGCCGTAGGAGCTCCATTTGGGTTGAGACGACGTCCCTGACGCCCTTGTCGTTGATCCGCACCACCGTCGTCCGCCGTGATGCCTACGCCGGGCGCTAGAGCCACCAAGGTGCCACCTTTGGCCCACCGATGAACTCACCGTTAGCTCATGAAGCCATAGAGCCTCCTAGCAGCCCCGCTGAGCCACCCTAGCATGAGAACACGCGAGCACACCACCACGAGATAGAGAGAAGAGGGAGCTGCTGCATCGCTGTCGGCCCATGCACCCTGTGCACCGTGAGCTAGAGAGAGGGGAGGGAGAAATGGACATGGTCCACCAAAGACCGAGTCAGTGGTCTATGGACCCTCGCACCTAAGTCCACCATGAGTCGTGCCTGTGGACTTGAGCCTAGCTACGCCACATGTCCGCTTGCCTAAGTGGCATGTGTTCGGGCATGGCCCGACCCAGACTACCCCAACCCGGCCCATTATCCAGCCCATTAGGCCTAGTGTGAGCTCGGTCAACTTTGACTATTGACCATGACCCGATCCCACCAGTCACTAACCGTAACAACCTCGCCCAATCCGGATGCGCCACGTGTTAGCCTCTGAATTTTTTCCTATCCTTTCCTTTTTTCAAAATATGATTTAAACTTAGAAAATTCATATGACTTTAGAAAAATATGAAACTAGAGTCCAATTTTTTTCTAAAAATAAGCTCTATGTCATAGGCTTATGTTTGAGTGCATTTGGATCTTTTGATTTTTTATTGCTTCTTTGTGATCATCTAGAGGAGTCGCTTATCGTGGCTATATATCTCGTTTGGCAAACCCGGAGGAGCTTTACTTTTATGCAAATGATATGTGATAGGTTGCATGGTAGAATTGCTTGTGAGCCATTACCTTGTAGCAACCGCGTCACACCCGCCATGCTCACCATGGCACAGCTGTGTTCTGGCCACCTCGGGCCGATAGAGGTAGAACAAGCACCTCGGCAAGCTTTGCCTCATCGAGGGACACATCACACGCTGGATGGGAGGAGAAGAGAAGCCCTGGGGGCTGCTAGTCAAGTTTGCCTCATTGGACCACCATGCACCCATATTGCTGCCATGCTGGGGATGATCCAGCCAACTCTGGCCGCCTTGTGTGATGAGATCTGGTAATCGAGTTTTGCCATAACCCCATGCACCCTGTTGGGTAGCTAGCTAGATGGAAATCCCATGCCTTGCCCTAGTTCGCCATAGCCATGAACTCGATGGAGCTTCGTCGCACAACTTGCCACGATGCAGACTTTGCCGTGCACTTTGGTCACCATCGTTGAGTCCTTTGCCTTCCTCGTGGCCCCAATCGAAGAAAAGGAGCCACCTTTGGCTCCGTTTGAGACCATAGAGGCCTCAACATAGTGCGTCATTGTAGCCGTGTCGCCACTGCCATTGCTAGCACCGCTGGAGCCCGTAGGGTCACGCCTAGCCCCTTAGCTATGTCCGCTGGACCACCTCGAAGCCGTAGGAGCCCCATTTGGGCAGTGACGACGTCCCAGATGCCCTTGTCGTTGATCCGTGCCACCACCGTCCGCCGCGACACCTACGCCAAGCGCTAGAGCCACCAAGGTGCCACCTTTGGCCCACCGGTGAACTAGCCATTAGCTCACAAAGCCATAGAGCCTCCTAGTAGCCCCGCTGAGCCACCCTAGCATGAGAACATGTGAGCACGCCACCGTGAGACAGAGAGAAGAGGGAGCTACTGCATCGCTGCTGGCCCATGCACCCTGTGCACCGTGAGCTAGAGAGAGGGGAGGGAGAAATGGACATGGTCCACCGAAGATTGAGTCAGTGGTCTATGGACCCGCACACCTAAGTTCACTATGAGCCATGCCTATGGACCTGAGCCTAGCTACGCCACGTGTTCGCTTGCCTGGGTGGCATGTGTTTAGGCACGGCCTGACCTAGACTGCCCCAACCCGACCCATTATCTGGCCCACTAGGCCTAGTGTGAGCCCGGTCAGCATTGACTGTTGACCATGACCCGATCCCACCTGTCATTGACCGCAACAACCTCGCCCAATCTGGATGCGCCACGTGTTAGCCTCTGAATTTTTTCCTATCCTTTTCTTTTTTCAAAATATGATTTAAACTTAGAAAATTCATACGACTTCGGAAAAATATGAAACTAGAGTCCATTTTTTTCTAAAAATAAGCTCTATGTCATAGGCTTATGTTTGAGTGCATTTGGATCTTTTGATTTTTTGTTGCTTCTTTGTGATCATCTAGAGGAGTCGCTTATCGTAGCTATATGTCTCATTTGGCAGACCCAGAGGAGCCATAGACTAAGGAGCACGACCTCGACTACATTGAGGAGCTTGGAGATGACCTACTAGGTGCCACATCCCACCCAACCTTGTAGAATCCTATTAGACATGCTATAATGTAGATGCTAGTGCTTTACTTTTATGCAAATGATATGTGATAGGTTGCATGGTAGAATTGCTTGTGAACCATTACCTTGTAGCAACCTATACCCCTATGCACCCGCTATTAGGCTAGATGCTCACTTACTTACTTGCTACTGCTTCTACTATGCATTATATCTGTGATGTGATGCTTGGTGGAGGATTGTTTGTGAGTGGTTAAGGCACTTCGTGCCGATAATCTAGTAACAACTAAGGAGATCTTGGCAGGCGTCTTGGGTGTGTGGTGAGGGTTGAGTCGATTGGGTAGGATCTTACGATGAGTCATTGGATGAGTCTTGTCGGGGGGTGCGACATGGGCATCCCCTATAAGAGGTACCTGTGGCGAGTGCATGTGAGATGAGGAGATCCTAGGGTGGAGTGTCTTTGTGGTTTGAAGCTCTGGATGGAGGTGCTGTCGAGGCATGGGGTGTTGGTTATCCCCTTTTCAGAAGATATCCTATCTGGTCCTCCTAAGGACTGGTATGTCGAAAGAACCGGATCATAGGACCCTATGTACACACCACTCGCTCCTGAATGGGTGGGGGACAGTTACTCGACCAACTAGGACGATGCCATTACTGCTAGGTTAGAAGTGGATAGTGTAGGGAGGTACGGGCGTGTGGACCACACCCTCCTAAGATAGCGTAGTGACCTTTGGGGGCTCGGTACTACGTCTCACAGTCCCAGTGTGCTCATGGACTTAGGATGGCCTAGGGCTGAGTGGTAGGGTGGCACCATACCGGTTGGGAGGCAGTCGGTATCAGCCTAGGCGAGGCACCGCTGATGATGGTGATCTTATGGTTCTAGGTGTACACACTCTGTAGAGTTGATCGATCTATAAGTATAGCCACATCCTCGGATATGGACATTCCTATGATCTACGTTTCCCTTGATTAGTGAGTGGAGTCCTTTCTTCACTTCCCCTGGGTTCTTGTGTTGGTTTATGGCTTTGGCCAATGAGACAAGGTACGAGAGGGAGTCTTCCTTGTCGCCTAGAAAGTGTCAGAGTGGTAGATTGTGTGTGATGGGATGCGAGAATGTATGGATGAGATGGGTTAAAACTTGATGAATTATTATTAAAACTTGACATACTTGCATAGGAAACTATAGCCACAAATAGGTCTTTTGCCCTACCCTTGCATTCCACTACCACAAAGCAAATGCAAAGCATAGGGTGGGAGCCAGTGGCCAGTACAAATCATACTGATAATTGTTTAGCAGGTCCTGAGCCTGAGTACGACTACTAGGGAGACGGTAGGGAGGATTAGAGGTCTTGTTCCTGCACTCATGTTTGGTTTGAGAAGATGGAGTCGACGCCCGTTGCCTTTCTACTTGATGCTGTTCTAGATGCTGTAGGCTCTGAGTGATTCTGCCAAGTGGCGATGTAATAAAGAGTAAACCTTGCTATTTATACTCTCTTTAAGATAGGTATTTGATGTATGATAGTGATATTGACTGATAATTGATAATGTGATGGGATGATCGCCTAGGACTATCATGTTATACTTCAATTATGTGCATTTCCCTTTGAGAAAATTGGGATCATTTTAGTTGGTATCAGAGCCATACTTGACCCTAGGACGAGACCCTTAGGATCACTACTAAAAAGTCCACATCTAAGATGTTTCACTTTTGTCATAGTAAAGGCCAAAAACATCATGGAAATATATCTGTGATGAAGTTATGACAAAATTATGTTCATCACCTTTGTAGCGTCATAACTGTTGCACATTGATGATTTGGTGTATTTCGTCATAGATATCATTACAAACATGATGATTTTGCCCCTATCATTGAACTATTTCAGCCGGTGTTCCAGCGTACACGTGTATGATGGAGAGGTCGACATGTGTATGATGACAAGGTTGACACGTGTATGGCAGGGAGGTTGACACATTTATGATTACATAGTTGACGCGTGGCATTCTATTGTGCATTTACGTGGTAGCACGAGGCAGCTAACGTGGCAGCACATGAGCGATGATGTGGCATCTATTACGTAATGATGTTTGTTTTTCATCATAAAAATTTGATGAATTTAATATAATGCATAGGTAGTACCATTTGTGCCCAGCCTCAGCAATCATTCTAGAAACAGAACTTATTTTCACACATCCAGCACAAGTTCATACATCAAGCACAAACGTAGGTTCATACATCACAAACTTAATGTTCATACAACCAAAGTTCCCAAACACAGGGGAACCACAAGTTCACATACATCATTGGTTCACATCATTGGAACCACCAGTTCACAAATAAACCAGTTCCCAAGCAAAGGTACCAAGTTCACAAGCGACATAACCGACAAAGTTCACAGGCGATGTAACCACGCTACTCAACACATGGGCACTGCAGAGGAACCTAGCAAGCATAGGAACAAACAAGCTAAGTAGCTCTATTACCTAAGTTGAGGTTCCAGATGCGCTGAAGGATCAGATCATTCACTTCTTGTTTCTTCTTGAACTCCTCCATCTCTTGCTAGGTGTTGAGCACAACTTCTTGGGTCTTGGCCAATGATTCTTCTTTAGGGTATCGAGTTCTTGTTGAAGTAGATTAGCTTGTGTCTTCTCTATCTATAGCTGTTCCCAAAGTTGTGCTTCTCTTGTAGCTGATGCAGTAGATTTTGATCCTAGTGTTTCAAGACCAGCATTCTTTAGGAATGTAGAAGCAACACTAGTTTGTGATAGGACCTTGGAAACAATGTTAGTACTAGATCTTGGTGTCTCTAAACCTTTAGCAGGTTGGGCCAACATATTTTCCATGGCACTCTACAACATAAAGATGCAAAAATGATAAGTTAATTATACAGAATCCATGTTACAAGCAAAGATATGAAAATCATCAGAAAATCCATGTTATAAGCAAAGATATGAAAATCATTAGAGAACATATAGGTGCATATATATATATATATATATGTGTGTGTGTGTGTGTAAGCACTTGAGATGAATTTACATTAACTTATGACACATTACAGATATGAACATCATATCCAATAACTTCCCATTTCAGCAAGAGCACATATATGAAAATCATCACAGAACATATAAGTGCATATATATATATATATGTATATATATATATATATATATATATATATATATATATATATATATATATATACACTTGAGGTGAATTTCCATTAACTTGCCATGACACATTTTAGATTTGAACATCCTATCCAATAACTTTCCATTTCAGCAAGCATATGAGAATCCATGCACACAAAACATATAACTGCATATATACGTGTAAGCATGTATCAACATCTTTTCTATGTACTAATCCCAGCCAGCAATCATGTGTTAGTCCCATCCAGCAACCAATTTCACAAGCACAGATAGGACCATCCACACACATCATACAAATGAGCATCCTTTCCATGTGTTAATCCCATCCAGCAACCAATTATGAATATAAATTTACATATGTACTCAACCCATCCAGCAATGATGTGTTGGGACTTACAACTATCTCTTTGACTTGATCTGTCATACCCTTCTTCTTGCTGGTATGGCATTCCTTGAACATCTCCATTGCATTGATGTCTCGTTCCTTGTTTTTTCTCCCTCTGTATTTAGTTTGAGAAAGAAATGAAGAAAAAATAGCTTTTGTATCTACACACAAATGAAAAATGTATTGTACCAGATTTTTAGCACTTACATATGTGTACAAGTGTGAGATGTAGCTGTGAGATCCCGTCGACTGATGGTGTTTGACCATAGTACGATTGTGCTTGTTCTTCGCAACTACTTCCTAAAAGGCAAACATGTAAGATGCAGATAAAATAGATAGAACAGAGAAGTTGTTGTCTTATGGCACATCATACATTCCCTATTGGACTAGACCACTTAGCCACAAGTTCAAGCCACTAGTCATCAGTCAGACTCAAAATAGGGGAAGTTGTTCTGACTTGATTAGCTGGGACACCGACGAAGTACTTCTTCAATAAATATCTACTCTGGCATACCTTGGATTTGAGTAGATTGGTGCAGGCTTGCTTTGTTGGCTCATCATTTTCATCAACTGCCAACCTAGTCAGTAGAAGTCAATCAGCCATGAGACTTAGCTATTAGCATTTGATACAATGACTTTTGGAAAGTACCAAATAGATATGGAAGGTATTGATTTACTTATAGAGAATTGGCCCATGAATTCTTTCAAATGGTTTTTCTTCATCCTTCTTGTATCCTTTCCAGTGAGTTAGGATAGGCATGCTGGACCTAATGACAACTCTAGCCTCTGAAGCTAGCTTAGCATCTTGTACAGGCTTCTCAGGCCTTTTCTTCCCTGGAGCAATTTCAATCGGCAACCTTCTTCCCATAGTCTTTGTCATATTGTCCAGCAATTTGCCTTTGCTGGCGGCCTTGGTTGTCTTGGAGCACGTCGTGGACCTACAAAGTTTGCACCGAGAGTGTTAGAGTAGTCCACAATTAAATCAAAGAATGTGAGAATGCATGATCTGTTACTTGCCTTCAGGAACAATCTCTAACTGTTCGGAGACAGCATGTTCATCTGCATTAGTTTGCTCATCAAAAGTAGACTAGTCTAGAACAGGACTTGCGGGACAATCTTCTTCTTCGCCTTGCACCACAGGGACTATGTCATTATTCTCGGGCTATGGATTTAACTGGTCCTCAGCACTGTCTTGTTGGAAGTTGGTGCTGTACTTTTTTCCAGACCTTATTGAAACTCCAGGAATTGTATCGCTTCCTAGAGTTGCCCTCACCCTTTTTGTTCCACCTAGAGGCATCCTGGTCTTCTTCTTCTTGGTTAGTCGACCCCACTTGTTGTTGTTGTTGTTAAAAATTTCCTAACACACAAGGGAAAATATGTTATTAGAACTTGAATGAAAATAAGTATCAAAATATATATCGAATAGCGTGATGCAAAAACCCCAACCAAGATTGAGAAGAGACCTTTTCTACGCTAGTATTAACACATTCATCATTGTCTTCTAGCCCTCTTCAGCACCAAGAAGATATTTGGATGAATCTGACCACTCATCAGGACCATTCTTGTGTGTTTGCTTGTTTGGATTCTAAGAACTTGCATTACGAAGAGAAGCGGCCAATGTAGGGAGACCCAAGGCTGCCATCTTCTTGTTGTTCTCCTCGATTTGCAAGTCCCAAAGCCATTAGTAGTACCCTATTTGTAAACAAATTTTAGTCCAATTGATCCCTAAACCCTAAACCTAAACCCTAAACCTAAACCCTAAACCCTATCTAGTAGAAGGCCTACCTAGACAACTAGAAGACAACGCTACACAGGGGAACCAAATATGAAGAACAAAACCCTAAACCCTAAAATGAGAAGCACTTGGTAGAACCTAGGCTCGGGGGGCAGCGGCGTGGTGTGGCCAGTTTAGGCATCGTCTGCGATAGGACTGCCCAATTTATACAAGATCAAGTACGGTTGTCCCCGTTTAACATGTTGACGCACACATACTTTCACTTGTACAAACCCGGTAGTACGCCGAGTGTCACAAAGGACCTCGGTAAATCCACATCACAACCAAGACCGTAATAGATTAAGCAAATACATATCACATACACAGAGTTGCAGCGGAAATAATATTTACAATTGAGTTCACAAATAATAATATGTTGCCAAGTTTACAAATATGATAGTTAAAACAACATAGCTTTAAAATGGTTACAATAACATAAGGTTCAAATACACTACTAGCATAAGTAACATCCTCCAACAATAGCATATAGACGAGAAATAAATATAGAGTCGCCGAGCCCACCGGTGGTTAGCCACCATCTTCAGCAGGCCGAGAACTTCATCTACAACATGGTGGGATAAACCCTGAGTACTCAAATGTACTCAGCTAGACTTACCCGTTAGGAGAGAAATAAAAAGACTCTCAAGGATATGCAAGGCTTATTTCGTGGAGCTGGTTGGATAGCATAACTTTGCAAAAAGAGCATTACTATCATGAGTCCTTATTTTCAATCTTTTAGTCAATATTTTATCATCAAGTTTAGTGAATCTTATTATGGATAACTTTGCACCTATTCTAGAGCAATCACTTGATTAAGCTAAAGCAAACATTAGTAACCATATCAAGGTTATCATATAATTATCATAACCATCATATTCCATCCAGTGTTACTATGATGAGGGGGCTCAGTCAAGTTTCTCACTATCTAGGAGAGACGATGATTTGAATCGATTGCAACTAGCTGGGCAGAAATCCTAACACAAACCCACACTTTCCCAGTCGAGGTCACGTCGGGTCACCTTTGGTACAACTCAGGTCATATGTCGCGAGTTCGATCAGGGCCACACACTCAGGGACTGACCAGCTGCCAGGACGATCAGGCCCAGCCTGCCCTTGGGCTCACATCCTTACTACCTCCAGTGTGCACACTCATATAGAATGAGACCTGACCTGAGTTGAGCTACTCGACTTCGTAGTCGGAATGAGTTATCCGGCCAGCTAAGTAAGAGACTACGTTCAAAATGACATGAGGGCCCACAACAATGCGGTCTTTAACCAACATAGACGGGATAAAACATGCATACAAGACCTACATTTCCTGCTGCCTCTCAATCACCAGATCCTGTCTGGTCTCCATTTATTCATCATCATATGGTTATTTTCCATGATAGCAAATATAGCCAACCGTGATCAGGTATCCACCTATATTGCATGTGACAGGAAATCACCCACTTCTATTGGTCTAAGCATGGCTAAGCATAGAATGTCCTACTCATACTAGTAAGGGTTCAAGTATTTATATATAGTGGACAAGGTAGGAATTATGCACTAACGGTTTCATTCAACTCTTATCACCTATGCAGCATACAAAAGTTATACTTATATGCATTTATAAAAAGAGAGGGTAGGAGACTTAGAATGCTCCAGGGCTTACCTAGAATTCAACACAAAGTCAGTTCAGTTAGCTTGCGCCGTCTTGGAGAACATCTCCACTCTAGACATGCACTCCAGGGGTCCTTCCATCTTTGGGATAGGTCCACCAAACACCATCTTCAGGTTTGGCTCCAACATCACATCCTTCAGTTCCCCGTGTGGTTCATCTAGCGCATCTAAATGAGATGCAAGATGCAAGTACATGAATGCGAAGAATGGTAATATGAGATGCATCACATACAAGCATTTAAGATAAGTACAAGGTTACACCAAAAAAACATAAGCACCTAGAGTTGTTTAACTAAACATCACACAATCTATTATAGAAAGATAGCAAGTATATCAAGCATGGCACACAAGTTAACTTAACAAGTTAACTTAAGTTTAGACATTACAAGCATTTATCAATCAAGAACTAACTAAACATGTTTAGTCAAACAAGAGTAAGCTAAAGCAATTTACTTAGCACATGCCCAGAATTCTGGACAGTAACTGGAGTTATAGGCATCAAACAAAGGTGATCCTAGACTTTCTGAAAAGCTTAGAAAGTTGTCTACAACTTTGTTATTTACACCTAGAGCTGATTCAAAGGTTAACAAGGTTGAAAAACACTAACAAGCAGATGTGCACAAACTAGGACAGAAAACTGACATGAACTTCATAAATGCATAACTGGAGTTCTAATCATCCAACAGACATGATTCTTAACTTTATGGAAAGATTATTAAGTTGTTTATAACTTTCTTATAATCATCTTAAGATGATTCTATAGCTGACAAGGTTAAACAACCCAATGGAGACATCTCTATCCAGTTTTGGACAGAACCTATCATTCCACTTTGAACAGCTATAACCAGAGTTCTAGACCAGCAAAAGTAGTGATCATAGACATTTTAGAAAGCTTAACAAAAGCACTACAACTGTTATATTATCACTAATACATGATTCCATGTTTAAATAAGCCAAACAATACAATCATCCAGATCTGTTCAGAGGACAAGAAAAACGTGACAACAACTTCTAAAATCTATAACTCCTAAACCATCAGGACTAAAATTATGAACTTTTAGGATAAGCAATATAAGGAAATTATCTACAACTTTGGTATTCACCACATGTACAGAAAACATCATTTGCATCATAAAATATCACCACCACAGAAATTGTACATGCAGTCATTTTCAGCACATAAGCAAAGTGATGCTTTACTTGATTCTTTAACAAGATCATGTATGTACAACTCATCACATGAATCAGAAAACTACTATTAACATGGTTACTCAACATTAGTCATGGTTAATAGGGAAAGCACCCTAATACATTCTTATATAAATAGGGTTCATATGGTGGTGTTCATCATGCAAACAAAGTATGCATTGCTAGTTTATTTAAAGAGAGCATACTCATAAGCTATTTACACACCTCCCACCATTATGAATATGACCACACCATATTTAACTCATACCAACATGCAACAAAAGCATCACAAGAACATTCATATGTTTATTTCCTACTAAGCTTTCATTCATCTTTTATAATTATATAAACCTATATATTAATTTTTAAGTGATGTGTCAAACACCTAGTTTGGACCTGAGATTTTTATGGATGGAAGATGATAACAAAACATAGCTACTACGCGTAAAGTTACGTGCGATGAGGGAGGATTTCCAAGTGCGTAAATTTTAGGAGCATGGATTAGGAGTTGTTGGAGAGGGTTTTTTTTTCTCATCTTACTAAAATCAAGAATTGGGAAGGAAAATAGGGTATTTTTGGAGATACTCTAACACCGGTTCTGTTGTCAATTGTCATTCCCTTTCCCTGTGAAATGATTTTCCAAAAAAAAACGAGTACTTATGTGACGCACACGGCATATCGATGCATCTTCCAGGATGGGATTGACCTGTCGCTGTTTCTCGGATTAAAAAATACAATTCTATTCTTAATTTTAGACCACAAAAAAAATATCAATGTTTATGACGTTAGATGACGTTATGGGATGCGTGCAGGTACTTTATCAACTTTAACTAGATTTGTAGAAAATACGTACAACATTTATATCTCTAAATAAGTTTATTATGAAAATATGTTCAACGCTCTATCTAATGATACTAATTATGTATTATAAATATTAATATTCTTTATATAATTGATCAAAGTTTAAAAAAGTTGATTGTCTAGTGTTATTTATTTACTATCATAAATATTGATACTTTATATATATTTAGTTAAATTTAATATAATTAAACTTTATACTATGTTATAATTGTGTTCTTTTATGGATAGATGAGGTACTCTTCTCTATTGGCTATTTCCACAGTGAGAGTGGGATTAGACAATAGTATTTTACACTGTTCTAAATTATAAGTTGTTTTAACTTTATCATACATAATTTTTACTACAACAGACATTAGGTAAATATCTGTGCGTTGCAACGAAAAAATAATACCATGAGAATGTAATATAAACATGTGTTAATTACCCGAGAAACAATACTTTCGAGCGTGTGTTTACAATATTACTATACACACGAGACTTCGTTAAAGGTGAACAATCTCTTTTCTTCTCTTTTTTATCTTATTCTCTGATATAGAACTTGTCGATATACGGGACCGGGATACCTCACGAGGAACGAGGCCCACATACACTAGGCGAAGCAGCTGACGTGATGGACGTGAAGTTTTTCAGGTGTGTGATTCTGTTGCGTCTGGCTCTTGACAATGGATTCTGTTGTGTCTGGCTCTTTCGACTACCTATGTCCCTCTGGAACAATGTAAAAATTAGCCCAAAAAGCCAAACAATTAAGCATAACATCAGTTAAGTGAACCAGGCGATTCCCACAATTAAATTCTTTTCTAAGTGAAATAGAATGTAGATAAACTTCTTTGTCAATACTATCCTAATGCAAGCTAATCATTAAGATGGTCAAGAGGAACTACAAATGATGAATGAGCTTTACTAAATACTTGCGCTTAGCTAACTTGAATAGCCTCGTTCAGATGCAAAGTATTTTAAAGTATTGGATAGATACTTCGCAAAATACTGTGGTTTGCAAAAGCTGTTGAGTGTTTGGATATGAGAATTCTTGTAGTTTCTAAAATTGTGATCTTTTATTAAACTATAGTTTTTTTAGTTTTAGAAACTCCAATCATGATCTATTGTTTCCAATCCATAGTTTTGTGTCTTGACTTATAAAACCACATTTTCATTGTAGCATAGTTTTCTAAAACTATGTCGTCCAAAC